>NC_141596.1:46982142-47272142 GCF_047967505.1 Dipteris shenzhenensis | reverse complement strand
GCTTGAAATGAGAAGTACAATACAACCTTTTTTAAGTAGGAATCAGATCATACACAGATCATACAACTTTTTGAGGCTATTTCATGCACTCAAAAGTTGGCATACGTGGCCTATGTTACACCAAATCTCTTCTAGAATGCTCTAATATAGCAATTTTGCTTTTTTTGGGTATTGCTACCTCAACTTTGTCTAGAATCTTTATAAAAAATACAATTTAAACTCTTTGATGCCCAAAAAAGGGCATACAAACTCATACTCTAAGATTACAATCTAAAAAGGGTATATAAGTTCATAGTCTAGACAAAAGCAAATAATAGCTAGCTACAATCTAAGAGCTAGTTACTATGCAAATGAGCAGGTAGATCCCTCATCAATATTCTCAATCTACATCATCCTAGTAGGAAACTATCATGTCCTCACATCCACCCTATTTACCTTGCCCTCTCCAAAGCTAATAGATGGGTAGGATACATGCATCATGAATAAAAAGTTTACTAAGCAAATACTTATCTCTATTGCTACTATAAACAAATCAATGTGGACTCAATATGATTCAATCTTGACAAAGAGGAGATGAGTATTATCTTGTAAGCAAATTTATACTCATCCTTGGTTGATATATGATGTACTACATGAGTATGCAACAATAAGAGTCCTCCCTAAAAAAGATACCAAACTAAATGAATTAATTGACAAGATAATAAGTATTAAGGATGCAAAAATGTTGTGAAGAGACCAATTCTATTGCTCCTAGTGTGAGAAGGCTTGACCTTTTAGCATTAGACATGTGTTTCCTATCACTGGTAATTCTGCTTCTTAGGTTCTCTTCTATATTCATCCTCAGCTGGGCTCTAATCCTTATCAGGTACATGCTACATGGGCATACTAGTCTTAATCTCACCATATCTCAAATATGTCGCTCCTTGTGCATGCTCTAGCATCCACTTACTATCAAAATCCAAGGGCTCAAGCATAGAGAACTCTATATAGAGTATTTCTATCACATGCTCTATCTTATCAAGAGATTTGGCAAAGCCTTCCTTGTCAAGCACAAAATGACATGACTCTATAATTCATATCATGGATATGCAAGACCTCAAGAGAACATATTAAATCTAGTTTTCTCTAGACTGTATAGGGTGTAACAAACTATTTTGGGATCACTAATAGGGTCATGGGGTGTGATCATGGTCTTGGGGTTGTGGTGTGCGATAGCCTTGGGGTGGCCAATGAGGTGGGGCTGATAGTCCTTAATGAGGTGGGTGTTTACAACGGCCTTAGAAGTGAAATGTCACCCCACTAGTAGGTCTCATATTGGGGCAATTCATGGGATCAAGAACCTTAGTGTCCCTCAAACATGCTCCCTCTCCCTGGATAGATTTATCCTCTTGTCCTCTTTGTTATGATAATGTTGAGATCCACTTGATGAAATCTCACTAAGAGGCATCTATCTCAATAGTGGTGACTAGAGCCCCCTGACCCTAGCTCCCCAATCTACACATTGGGTTGACAGCATAGCTTGGGCAACCACTACCTATATGAGTAAAGACCATAGCCTAGTACTATGGTGGCCACATATCACTATAGAAGTCAATGAGCTACTCAGGATGATGAGCTCAGGTTTAATTTTTAAATATGTGGGACTAAATAGAACAAGAGAATATCTTTGATCAATATGACCTACAAGACAACATAGCTACAAATGCAGGAAAAATTAAATAGGATACTAAATTAGCATGCAGATATGGGTGAAAGGACTTGACATATTTCCATTGTCAAAGAGAAAATGACATGAGTATGAGAGTTGCACTTGCCAAAAGAGAGAATAAATGATATGCACTAAATGGTGATAGTCAAGAAAGAGATTGAGATGCCTAAAAGAGTAACACATCTTTAGGTTTCTATAATTCAAATAAGGGTGGAGGATAGAAGAAAGGAGGAGCAAGCAAGCCACATATTGTGCCAAATAGAAATAATTTGATACAAAATACTCAACGATCCAAGAGGGACTTGACCACCACATCTTTATCTTTATTGGCATGTGGCCCATGCGACTATTGAAGAGCAAGACAAGTTGCCCCTTCTTTAAAACCTTCTTCTTCGTCGATGCCAAGTCTACTCATATCCTTCTTCGAGCTTGAACTACCTGGGTCAAGTGATGACGATGATTTTTTGTGAATCACCATATAGAAAGTTGTCATTTCCTTCAGCACTTGCACCAAAAAATGCTTCCAATTGTCACTAACCATCTCAATCAGATAACCAAACTGATAGAACACATATTTGTACAAGCATTAGGCAGTGGAGTGTGCAGCGTTGTCCCACGCAATGCCTAGGATAACTATAGTTGCTAGCACATAAAAATTTTGGGCCCGTACTGCAACCATAGGATTGAAGAGACCCATTAAGTCCAACCCCCACTTTTGGAAAGGACGCACAGGAAGCACTGGTTGCATCAGCATGCAGTCTCGATAGGAAGGCTATCACAATCATTGACATATATAGCACCGCGGTGCAAATTGGTGGGCATTTTTCTCTAGGGTCGGCCACCACAACCCCTCTTGTAGCACCTTCTTGGCCGTAATTTCTCCCATAAAGTGACCACCTGGCACTCTGAAATGTGCCTCCATGAGCACCGCTTCCTGCTCGTGTGGTAACACCCACCAGAGTAGAACATTCGTCAAATGTCTATGGTAGAGCTGACTGACCACCACTTTGAATCTGCGGCTTCTGAGTGCTAACCACTTTTGTTGATCCCTATTGAGGTAATTCAAAATCTACCCAAACGACCATGACAATGGGATACCTTGGCTTACTTGCTTCTCGTCTGTGACTTCACATCAACTACCATGACTGCATTGACCTCAATGTTTGGGAATTCATCTTCAATGCCAATTGTAGGTTTCCCTATTTCAAGGTGCAATTGGTAATCGGCCATTGCATGTTGGGATCATGGTGTATGGAACACCTCAAAATCATACTGCTATAGCAGCAGTAGCATCCATTGAGCTAGCTGACCAGTCAAGTTATGCTACTTGACCAAGTACGGCAACACAGAATGGTCGACATGAAATACAAATCGGCACCCCAATAGATAGTGCTAGAACTTATTCATAGAAAAAACCATCTCCAAGTCTTCACTATGCCATCACTGAGTACTTCCGCTCTGCCGGTGATAGTTTGTTGACTTGCATAGTAGATTGGCTGGGACCAACCCACCTCATCCTGTTGCATTAGTACACTTTCAATTGCTTAATCTAAGGAGTCCACGAACACATGTAAATTCTTCTCCCAATTTGGAGGAATCAAGATATATGCTTGGCAAAGTTGGATCTTCAACTATCCGATATGCCTTCTCACATTCTGTGGACCATACAAAAGTTTTGGGCTCCACATGCGCCAAAGCATTCAGGGGTATGGCCATGTGAGCCAAGAATCAGAGGTGGTGACCATGCCATCATATCTGCCCCAGAAATTGTAGGCATTCTTTTGGGTTAGCTAGTGCTAGCACCTACATGATTGCTGCCACCTTATCAAGGTCCACCGCTATACCTTTGGTGTTGATCACATGCCCTAACAAATGGTCAGTGCGGACCACTAATGCACACTTCATTGGATTCAGGCTGAATGCCACTTCCCAACAACATTGAAAGTAGAGCTACAAGTGTTCCAAGTGATTGTCTTTGGTTTCGAAAACACTGAGGTCATCGAGGAAGATTCTCATGAAATCTATTAAATATTCCCCAAAGATCTTATGCATGGTGCATTGGAAGGAGGTCGATCATGCATTCCGCAATCCAAACCACATGACCATGCACACATATAGTACCCCCCATGCCGTTATGAAAGTAGCCTTTAGCTAGTCCTCTGGCACCATCCGAACCTGATTGTAGCCATTGTATCCATTCAGAAATGATTAGATCGCCTGCCTTCCCACTTCATCTAGCGTTGAATCCATATGTGGGAGTTGAAATGGGTCTGACACTCTAGCGGCATTCATTTTGTGGTAATCAACACAAATCTGCAGCTTCTTGTTTTTCTTAGGCACAATCACAATCAGAGAAATCCACTCCGAATCCTCAATTGGTGCAATGAATCCCACCTACAGTAGCCGCTCTATTCAATATTGACCTGCTTAGCCACATGTGGATTCATGCAATAACGGTGCATTTTCATGGGCATGGCATCCTTCTTCAAGTTAAGATGGTGCTGGCAAAACTTTGGGTCCAACCCTCGCATATCAGAATATTCCCATGTGAATAAATCCACAAACTCAGTTAGCAGTGTCACCAACTCCTTTTTGAATCCCTCTTCTAGTCTTGAGTGTGTTGATCTTCATGGGCTTGGAGCTCCCATTGGCACCTAGGAACACTGTCTCCAAAGCATCTTCCTACACGTGCATTACCTACATCATTCACTCCTCAAACTCCCTTCCTAATCTAGGACATATTTCATATCCATATCCGTAGACAACAAGTCTTTCATTGGTTGCAAATGCAGTTGCACCATCCCTGGACCTGACAAGCAGTATTGTGTCAAGATTTCCATGACATCAATCGTACGCAAAGGCACCAAGTCCAGGTTGCTGCGTAGAAACTCCTCTTCTTCATCTTCTTCTAGGCCATCTGCCATATTCACTATCTGTTCTAGGATTAGTCGCACTAGCCCCTCGAGCATTTGGACCACCCCCATGGGTATGCGGACCTTGTTTCTACCCCATCTCACCAATAGAGTATTGAGAGCCCAATTTTACTGGACCATTGCCTGTTGCAACCAAGGGGATCCCAAAAGGAGGTTGTAATCTAGGCAAGGCACCTCTCTAGAAGGTCTTCCACACCGTCTTCGTTAATTTGGGACAACACATGTTCCAGCTATGTGTCTGCCATCATCATAGCTTAGCTTTAGAATTGTCTTGGAACTATTGGTATGACCTCATGATTGGATTGGTTCTTGCATAACCGCGGGATGCGATGCTTCCTCAAATTGTACTTTGTGAACTTTCCCTACTCTCGAGGTGGATGTAGGCTCATCTTTAGTTGGGGCCACCTCTTGGACCCAATTGAGCACCTGCCATCACACCACCTCCTACATAGGCCAATGAAGTAATGTTGGTTTCTTCTCGACTTTATTCTGCATTACTCTACCTGATCGTGTTACAACATTCACCTCCGGTGCAATGGCTAGGTGATCCTCCATGATTTGTACCATAGATATGCTGGGCATATTGCCCACCATCTTTTGACATTCCTATTTTTGGCGATCCCATTCTTGAGCCTCAGGGCACTCATTCTACCAGTGACCTTCACCTAGGAAGAAGAAGCACGTCTTCACTCACAGATCACCTCATTTTCCACTACCTTGTCCATGACCATGGCCACCTCCACTGCCATCTCTATCTAGAGGTTATTCCTAAACTTCCACTGTACCAGCTTGTTGCACGTACGCTTTGTAGCTAGTGGTGTTGGCCATTGAGGTTGGCCCTGCACATGCATGCGAGCCACATCCATTGTAATGAAAGTGCTCTGTTGTGTGTGTGTTAGTCTAGAAAATCGCACACCACTTTTGATTCAAAGAACACTCCATTGCAGAATGCCCCGAATTCTTACAATGCGTACACCAAAGATCTGCATTCAGACATCCCATGGAGTGACTTCCAGATGCTGCGGAGTTTCCTTTACCTCCTTTTGAGGTCTTTTTAGGCTTTTCTCCTCCGCCTTTCGAATCATCACTACTTTCTTCTAATGAGCTTTTTGCCAAACTGTCCTCATCCAACTCTTCATCACTATCCCTTTGTTTTTTTCTTGAAGATTGCTTTTTAAAATTTTCCTTACTCTTGGTTGATCATCGGTGTTTTTTTGTCCCCCCTTATAGTGTTTCACCCACCCGGATTTCCTGACTGATATGGTCATTCGAGTGTAAAGTGACTTTATCCACCATTGCCACTACAGTCTGCATATCCTTGGCTAGGCCGTTGATAAAATACTCATTCAACACCTCCATTGTCAATCATTAAATCATTGGAACCCTTTGCAAAAGTTGGTAGTATTGAGCCGCATAGTCCTCCACATATTGATCACCTTGTCTCAAGATCCTCAGCCCCTCCAGCATCTGTGGAATCATTTTCTCCTTATGAAACCACCTCAAGAAGGTGACCTTGATTTCATTGTAATTTGGAAGTGGTTTGAGGCAATTTGATGAGTGAGACAATCTATGCCCGCATGAAGCAACCAAACTTGATGAATGAACGAACTCACAAAACAACAACGATCACCAAATTGAGTGCGCTGGGGCGAGGCTGGGGCCATATATTCATCACAAAAAGGTCCTCGAGCACAGTGCTGAGTTGTCATTTTCAGACTATGAGAGCTTGCAATTCAGCCATTGAACGCTCCAGTAGTGGTTGCGTCACAAGTTGTCCCTTCGGTAATGCTAACATGAATGGCGCACCGTAGAGCTCGAAGCACACCTCACATGTATAAGACTTCTGAGTTAATTGTGGTCAACAATGTGTAACACCCTAAGCTCCAGGCACTACAAAAAGATGATAAACATGCATACACACACACAACATAGAGTATGCAAGATAAAAGAAATGAAAACACTGTATCATCTAAATATGTGAATCTGCATAATGATCAAGAGACACTTGGTCCCGAGGATATACAACGTGTGCAGTTGCAACCGTTGATTTGACTAAAGGGTTGTGTCCACTTGCACCCCTTGAAATATGCCCTAACCTCATAGGCTATTAATGCCCTAACAGTGATGAGAGAGCCGAGTCCCAGGGGGGCCACTATGTAAAAATGCATATTGCACGTGCAATCAAGGGGTAATAAAACAAAGTCCCTACCTATGGATTTTTATAACCTATGTACACCCCTTGTGTAAATTTTGATATGATTATAGTATCTCTTATGTATGGAAATTTCCACTTTTTGAATTAAAAAACACCTTTTGTATGTATATTTTCTATAAATCCATAAAAATATAAAACCCCTTTCATTGATTGCACGTGTATCTTACATATTTCCTAGTGAGCCCCCTGAGAACTGATTTTACATCACTTAAGAAAACAATACTGAGTGCTTAAGATGAATAGACAATGAATAGAAAAAGGAAATCAAACTTGTATTGGCACTCTTTACAACCAAGCTGCCTTAGCTTGCAATGTGAACACTAAGAATAAGCTTCCTAACCTAGCAAGTTTAGGTGAGAGGGAGAGTACTCGTCACACTTCTCTCTCCTTTCCCTTTTCCCTATTAGAGAGCCCTTTTACTAACTATGGAAAACCACCTTCTAAAAGACATCATGCTTGTGTGCCACACTGCTATTCGCTATTGGTTGGTCTGCTCGACGCAATCACCTGCACCTCCAATTGTGAACGGTGGAGGACAAATTGATGTAATGGGATCTAGAGTCTAAGGTTGCGAGTGTGTGAACACATGGTGTGCTTGGATAAGTGTCAGTAGGTGTGATTGAGTGAATCTAGGTGTGTGGTGTGTGATTGAGAGAATCATGGAACTGATTGAGAGATTTGTGGATCTAGATGCTCTACTGAGCTCACATGTGATGTCACTATTGGAAGTAACTGGAGCCTATGTATTGGGCCTGTCTCTCTTGAATAAACTCTCTTTTGCCTCATTTGTTGAATCCTTTTTGCAACTCCAACATGTGGTATCAGAGCATTGGTTCACTCTCCTTGAGACCTCCTTGAGTGCCATGTCATCATCTTCTTCACCATGAAGTTTTTGAAGCTTTTCTTCTCCTTCTTCCCACAAAATTTCCAAGTGCTTGTTCTCCTTCATCTCTAAACCATTGCACCTTCCCTTTCAGCTATAGTTTCCCCTAGTTAGGATGCACTTCCAGCTAGGAGGAATTGAAGAAATAAGGCTTCTACAGCCCATTGAATTTTGAGGGAAAATGGTCAAGGGAATGAGGAGAAAATAAAGAAAAACCAGTTAGGTTTTGAAGAAGACATGGTTTTTGGAGGTGGAGAAGATGCTGCTTCCCTTGGTGGTGTGGAGCTTCATTTGGTCTGAGACTTGTACTAAGTCTTCTACTTCCAAGTACCTTTTATTGTGTAGCAAATTCCCTCTACTTGATGCTTTGTGGAGTGAGGTAGCAATCCTCCAAGGTTCCTCTACTTTTTGCAAGCATTTCTAGACTATTTTTAAAGTTTGATGCTACACTAAATGCTAAGGTGATTCTTGAGGAGTTAAAGTATAGATCACAGATTCAGAGATTTCTTTTGAAGTTCATTTGAATGCATTTTTCACCATTTATGTTGAGGATTGAGTAAGAGATTTGTGGATCTAGATGCTCTACTGAGCTCACATGTGATGTCACTACTGGATGTAACTGGAGCCTATATATTGGGCCTATCCCTCTTGAATAAACTCTCTCTTTTGCCTCATTTGTTGAATCCTTTTTGCAACTCCAACATGTGGTATCAGAGCATTGGTTCACTCTCCTTGAGACCTCCTTAAGTGCCATGTCATCATCTTCTTCACCATGAAGTTTTTGAAGCTTTTCTTCTCCTTCTTCCCACAAAATTTCCAAGTGCTTGTTCTCTTTCATCTCTAAACCATTGCACCTTCCCTTTTATCTATAGTTTCCCCTAGTTAGGATGCAATTCCAACTAGGAGGAATTGAGGAAATAAGGCATCTACAGCGCATGCTACTCCTCGCTCCATTCTGTGTCATTTCTTCAAATTCAGCTTGCTGGAGCCACCATTTCAAAAATAGTATGAGATGCACTTAAGAAATCCTATGGGCTACCTGTTGGTGAATTTTGAGGGAAAATGGTCAAGGGAATGAGGAGAAAATAAAGAAAAACCAGTCAAGTTTTGAAGAAGACATGGTTTTTGGAGGTGGAGAAGATGCTGCTGCCCCTGGTGGTGTGGAGCTTCATTTGGTCTGAGACTTGCATTGAGTCTTCTACTTCCAAGTAACTTTTATTGTGCAAAAAATTCCCTCTACTTGATGCTTTGTGGAGTGAGGTAGCAATCCTCCAAAGTTCCTCTACTTTCTGCAAGCATTTCTAGACTATTTTTGAAGTTTGATGCTACATTAAATGCTAAGGTGATTCTTGAGGAGTTAAAGTATAGATCAGAGATTCAGAGATTCCTTTTTAAGTTCATTTGAATGCATTTTTCACCTTTTATGTTGAGGATTGAGGTTATGATACTTTTAAGTGGATTTCAAGTCATACTATCTTGCTGACTAGTTGACTAGTTGACTAGTGTGGATTGACCATGACAAGAGCTTACATGAAGGAAGAATATATCATGACTTGCATGATGATTTGCAATGGATATGATTGGAACAAAGGTTTCAACTACAACCATTATGATTCTTATTTTGAAGATGCCTTTGTTATGGTTTCAGTGAATAAACTCTCTCTTTTGCCTCCTTTGTTGAATCCTTTTTGCAAATTCAGCAAACGGTGCTCGGTCCAGAAAGTTTTGTTGCTTCCACTGCTTGCGAGGAAGGCTACACTCGGTAACCACACTTATTAGACTTAATGCTATGCAATTGTTGGCCTCACCTAAGGGCCATTAACATCACAATGAAATAAGGGAGTTTCATGATGGAAATAGGGTTCCTAATCACATTGTGATAATCCAAACAAAAGAGTGAAAAAGAAAAACTTGAACATCTTGGATTGATCACAATTTAATAAGGGAGTTTTAGGATTGATGGAGGGTCCCTAATCACATTGTGATGATCTAAATAAAAAAGCTAATAAGAAAACCTGATAGATGTAAAAATCATCACAAAGTGATAAGGAAGTTTTAGAATAGATGGAGGGGTCCTAATCGATTTGTAATGATCTAAAAAACAAACATAATAAGATAGAGGGAGTTCAAAATCAATGTAGGGCCCATAATCATGTATGGACATAAACGATTAAGAAAGTCCCAATAGGTCTTGGGATGATCTTGGGACTAATAGAATACAGTGTTGGAAGAATCATGAAATGGTGGAGAGCTTGAAAATATGAAAAACTCAATAGGACTTGGGATTAACATAATACCATGTTGAAAGCAAAATCCAATGGAGCTCATGAATTTAAAATATAGGGACCAGTAGAATACCATGTTGGAAGAATGATCGACAGGTGGTGGGGGTGGAGCTCACAGAGTTCAAAGGAAGCGGCTAGGGAGGTGGTTGGTTAATGCAAAGCCTTGCATGCACTAGAAATGTTGTGACATAAATAACATTCTTCTGTTAGCCCTTATAGAAGCCAAAAGACTTGATACTAGCTGACAGAATCGCATCAAAGACTTGCTATAACCCTAGCTCAGTGAAGCAGCCATCCATGGAATTCTTGCAAGTTCTAAAATGTTGGATGGATTTTGAAAGGAAAATCTGAAAGAATCAAGCTGAGACTCATCTTTTAGAATCAATATGCCCTTTAGAGACCCCTTGTCATGAAGGAACTTAGGACTAAGTAGCCATGAAGTTCATTACCGTAGCCATCATCCTACCATATTTTTAATGAGTGAAGGCTTGCGTTGACTCAGACATGCAATGAAGCCATGCCCATGGATGCAGCTTCATTGTCCATGCAAGCCGTCACCTTGCAAAAGCTTAAATGACTAGACAATGACTAACTTGCTCTAGCCCTATTACAAGTGAAGGAGTCATCCCTTTAGATTTCCATCAGTGTAGTAGCTATTTATGGCATTCCTGTGGTCTTCAAAAGAAAGGTGTCATCCCTCTATATTCCCATCAGCGCAATTAATTTGACAACTTTAAAAAATAATTGAACAATTACAATTTTGATTTGTTTCTTTTTCCATGCACTTGCTTGCTATATGGCTCATAATCATGCCAAAGGTCACAACAAGCAGTTACTGACATAAATTGTGAAATTCAAAAATGAAAATCAATATAAGAGTTTCAAGGGCCCTAATCACAGTGTGATGACCGAAAATAAAAAATGAAGAAGAAAAACCTAATGGGTCCTGGAATCATCACACTAATGGGTCTCACAATCATCATCACATGATACCCTAATCACATTGTGATGGTTTGAATGATAAAGAAAATAAGGAAAATAATACAAGTTTCAAAATTAGTAGAATACTACGTTGGAAGATCTTACAAAGGTTAGAGGAATCAATTCTGGAACTCCCTTATTGAATTGTGGTGATTCTTTAAAAACTATGGTTCTAAGATTTCAAGCCTTTTAATGTTTCAAATTTGAAAAGGCATGATGTGGCAAAATTTCCCCATGGACCTTAGAGGATAGGTAAAGCAAATTGCTCTCTCCTTCAATTGTCTCCATGGGAAATTTGAGGGATCAAATAATGTGCAAGTACAAGCTTGCCATGGGATGGTCTTCAAGCAATGGTAGTGGTAGTCATACTTCCTTTTATAGTACCATCTAGACACCACAACTCACCTTTCCTTTTATTCATTATGCTCAACCATCCCTTAGAACACATTTTAGTTTCTCCTTCTCACCTACACATTTGACAATGTAAAACTCCACATCTTCACTATAGCCTACCTTGGCATTGACAACAAAATTATCCCCTATTCTAAGGGCATCGTGTCCACCTTTATATATTGGATCTATATTGACATTAGACTCATCATCATCAATAAATTCAAAAGGTTATAAATCACATGTGCCCAATTATTGATGTGTGATTGGTTGCTAGAGTGTCTCCAATGTCCCTACATACATGCATAGTAATAACATGATAACTAGCTTTATCTTAATTTAGTAGGATCATCCTTTGAAAATACACACACAATGAATCACTTGAGAGCCATGGGCCTACTGACATCCCTATTGATTAGACATTTTCAAGAACTCCTTGAATTGTTGAGCTTGCCATCTCACCATGAAGTCACGTGGGATAAATTGCCCAAGATGCTTCATCCATGTTTTTAGCATACTAGACAATTCAACCTCTTTGTATATCAATACCATTTTTATTTCTTCTTTCCTTAGTCATTCAAACTTGCATCTGAGAGAGAAATAAGAGAATGGACATGAGTGACAGACCTATGGAAGCGGGATCAGAATTCAAAAAAATTGACAACTAGCTCTAAGTTTGTCTCTTAATAACCAAGTGCCTAGTTAGCATGACTACTTGTAAGTTAAATGATAATAATCAATTGCCCAATTAGTATGACTACATTCTCTAGCTAGGTACTATTGTGGTGCTTAGCACCGAGTCATGATATGATGGATTTACAGCCATTCACTATGCCTATATGGTCAAAGTGATACAGGAACCAGAACCCACTTCTTTTGAGCAAGCCATGGGAAATGAAAAATGGGAGAAAGCCATGGATGAAGAAATGGATGCCTTGGATGCAAATGCTACATGGGAATTGGTGCCTTTGCCTAAAGACAAGAATGCAATTGGCTGTAAGTGGGTTTATAAGATCAAGCACAATGCAGATGGTTTTGTGAATAGATACAAGGCAAGATTAGTTGTCAAGGGGTATGCACAGACATATGGCATTGATTATGAAGAAACTTTCAGCCCGGTTGCAAGGATGGCAACCGTAAGAGCAGCCATTACTATGGTTGCATCAAAGGGATGGTCTTTACATCAGATGGATGTAAAGAATGCCTTCTTGCATGGTGATTTGCAAGAAGAGGTCTTTATGGAGCAGCCAGCAGGTTATGTTCATGCTACTCATCCTGAGTTTGTTTGCAGGTTGAAGAAAGCCTTGTATGGCTTGAAGCAAGCACCTAGAGTATGGTCTGACAAGATAGGACAGTATCTTGTCACTATTGGCTTTCAGATTTCCAAGGCAGATTTCTCACTCTATGTGAGAAAAACAGAGAAAGGGATTATGCTGCTGGTCATTTATGTTGATGATTTGATCATCACAGGTGATAGTGATGAAGATATCCTTCATGTGAAAATGCTATTGAGGCAGAAGTTTGAGATGAAGGATTTGGGAGAGCTGCGTTATTTCTTGGGCATTGAGGTGATTAGATCACCAAGTGGGATACAGCTCTTGCAGAGGCAGTATGGACTGGACATGCTGTCCAAATATGGGATGACAGGCTGTAAGCCTATTTCAGTTCCTTTGGAGCAGAATGTGAAGCTGAGCGCAGATGCAGGTGAGCTTGTGGAAGACCCTACTATGTACAGACGCATAGTAGGAAGTTTGATTTACATGACTATTACCAGGCCAGATTTGAGCTATGCTGTTGGGTTGGTAAGTCAGTTTATGCAGGCTCCAAGGAAACCGCATTTGGATGTGGTTAGACGCATACTCAGGTATGTGAAGTCCACATTGCAGTATGGACTATTTTATGAGGCTGGGGTTCAGATACAGTTGCATGGATACACTGATGCTGATTGGGCTGGTAGTATTTCCGATAGACGATCTACCAGTGGATATGTGTTCTCTTTTGGGAGTGCTGCAGTCACTTGGAGCAGCAAGAAGCAGCCTACAGTTGCCTTGTCGAGCACAAAGGCTGAGTACAGGGGCGCAACAATGGCTGCATGTGAGGTAGCTTGGTTGCATAAGCTACTCTATGATATGCATCAGTCCACAGATGGGCCAGTTGTCATTTATTGTGACAACATGAGCAGTATACACTTGGCAAAGAACCCAGTCTTTCATGCTAGAACAAAGCACATTGAGGTGCATTATCACTATGTGCGGGAGAAAGTGTTACTAGGTCTTATTGATCTAGTTTATGTCAGCACAGAGGATCAGGTAGCTGACATCTTCACAAAAGCATTGGGCGCAGAGAAGCTGCGCAAGTTCAAAGACCTACTTGGTGTGCAGGAATTGGGATTGAGCTCGAGGGGGAGTGTTGAGATATCGAGCTCCACTCACGGTATGCTAGGGTGACTGTTGTGCATTTATGTCACCGACTTGTTAGCTGGAGATGCGGTTGGTACACTACCCACGAATAATAGCTGGATGACAGCTATCCTTATCTACTCTAGTTTGTGGCTCAGTTAGTATGCCACCTTAGTTAGTTGAGTTTGGTTTGAGACCCACATATAGGGTTCTTCTATTTTCTTTTGTACGAGAGTTCTTTTGGCTTTCACAACTAAGAAGAGGAAAACTGTTTTCAGCCTCCACCTTCGTGTGTATTCCCCCATTGTGATTGTGAGAAAGCCTCAAGTGAGACTCCTTCCCTCTCTCCCACTATCTTCACAATACCTCCCATGTTATAAACAATTCATATTGATATAGATATTACCCTTAGGGTTCCACCTCCAATCTCAAATAGTGACATCTAGTGCACATCATGGTGAACATGGCTCATCTACCCTTGTAGTTGTCTATCCATAACTATGGTCAAACCATTCCCTACCTCTTTTATAGGTGCCCAAATATTAGGTTGATGTGTCTGCAATAATACTCAAATTCATCACATATGGGGGATTCTTTCCACTATTGGTGTAAAGCAACCTTACAAAAAGTATTCTATGACTTTGGTATGGAGCTTCCTGCAAGTAGTAGGCTATGACTTCATTCTGTGTTGCTGCAAGCGAAAATCTACTAACAATCATTCTTCCATGACCATGCCTATATGTTAAGGACTTATCCCCTTAGAGTATCATATAAGTTATTCTTTGGTGTGAAGAATCCTGCAAGTAGTAGTTGATGACCATTGGTATGGAGCACAGTAACCTATGACTTCCTTATATGTTGCTACAAGCACAAATCTACTAACAACTGTTCTTCCTTACATCACCATGCCTATATGTCAAGGACTTCCTTCTACATTGCTACATGACTATATGTTCAGGACTTGTTGCTCATAGTATCTTATGGGTGAAAGCACATTAAACCGCTTCACTTTTTGTGTTTTTTAGCATTGATAAGATAGCATGAGCTTTGAAAGCACACACATTTGAGAATGATTCATATCCATTTGATATTTTTCTTTTATAAAATAATGTTTGAGAGTATGTGAATAATAATAACAATGCATGGAATTGCTCTCAGCTACATGCAACGGAAGTTGAATGATAGTTGAGAGCCTTAGTTAATGCTCAACAAGTTTAGAAAGCAGGAGAGTGCACAATCTGTAACAAGTGACGTGCTTGCGTGAGTTGATAATTATGGATGGGAAGGGAATGAATAGGAGGCATGAGATTCGCAACTCCATGGAGGGAAGGAGTCATAAGAGAGAATAGGTTGGAGGGAGTCTAGAGCCACCTCCAGCTCCATCTTAGAAGAACACTGCCAAGAGAAAACAACAAGTTGCTACTATGGACTTATTAGAAAGCGAAGTAGCTGAGCCAGAGGTTTGCCCAAAAGTACAAGAGGAAACCCATCTAAAGAGGGGGAGAGTTGACATGCAATCCTCTTCTACTATTGGTTCATTCTTTTTCTGTACTTGTTTGTTTTTTCTCTATGGCTCTTCTCCACATTGTTTATACACTTCAACATGTCTCGTTCTATGTTCAGGGTGATGGAAAGCTCCCAAACTAGAGTAAAGGAGTTTGTGCCTTTTAAAGGAGAATTTTCATGCTGAATACAACCTTAGTTTGATGGGAGCTGATCCCAAAACCTTAAAGGAGGTTGATCCATAAGAGAGGGAGTGGTTGGGTGCATTTAAGGCTCCGAGAGATCTGTCCATGTATAGGATTAAGTGTAGCGGTGTTTGTCCTGTAGCATATAGGGATTTTCTTCTTTTCCACAATAACGTGTACTAGAAATACTAACATGGAGGTCACAATGGACTTTGCAAGGGCATACACAAAACATTTTAGCCCGGTTGCAATTGAGCAAGGCAGTTCAATCAATTTGGCCTAGGTAGTTTTTGGAGAGCAGCACATCGAGGAGTTAAAGAAAAGTTGCTATTTTGAGAGCCACACCATTAAATGGAAGAAACGTAATGAAGCCAATTTTACAATCCATGATGATGAGGAATATTATTTTCAAGGTGACATTCAAATGAGAAGGGGCATCTTGAAGAAACCCCCATATCAAGGAGACAATGTACAATGCATAGCAAGAAAAATAGGGGTTGCATGCTTGTTAGCCATTTCTCCAATTTATCACTTGGATGTAGAACTTACAACTATTGCACTAGAATTGGAGAGGGCAAATGATTCATTATTCTAAAGATGAAATGGTTAGGAAGAGGAGTTGGGAAACTGTAAGTGCAATTGTCAAGCAACTTTGAGCAAAGCAGGAGGAAGCAGAGATTAAACTATGATCCTTGAAGCCAAACTCCACAGATACAAAGAGGATGTTTGATTTGCAATTGACAATTGAACATTTCTATAACACCTTGGCATGCTTGGGCATCGAACATGATGAGAAAAAAATGTTTGATGCCTTGGAGCATTGGCATCCAACTTTGGCTGTTACTAGTCTCATCTTAAGTTGCAAATGTATGTGTTCATTCAATGTTTCTAAGACTTGTTCCATGTTGTATCATGTTAGCATATGCACTAGCTAGCATATCAAGTATTTTATTGATATCTGCTATTAGCATATGTGCTAATTAGCATATCAGTACTACTAGCATGTTTTTTATTAACATATGTGTGCTAACTATAATATATATTATTAGCATATGTGCTCATTAGCATATCATTGAACAAATGTGTTATTAGCACATATAAAATTGGCACCTATGTTATTTGCATATATGTTTGTTGATATAGTATTGTATACATATGTTTTTCCACTATTGATTTAAACTATATTGTGTAGATATAGATGTTGAAGAGGATAGCTCCTATCCTTGGAGAGGATTTTGCTTCAAAGGAGGAGCTTGGAAAAGTGGATGCAACAAATGAATCAAATGGAGAGGACATCTTGCACCCGGAGATAGTCCCCAGTCAAGATGTGTCTGGTAATGTCCCCATGCCTAAAGATGTGGGGGTGTGATGACAGATGATATCATTGAATATTGAATGACTCAAGAAAATTCTTGAGAACCAATTGGAGGCATCGGCTACTATTTAGATGGACATGGGTGATGACAGTCCCTTAGAAAATATGGTTGCGAGGCTAGTCAAGAAGAAGAAGTCCACTTATGCTTCTCTACTTGAACCTTCAACGAGACAAAAGATGCCATTTGGCACAATGGAGGATGCAACAATTGTTAAGAATGTTGTTAAACCACGTGCATGCAAGAAGTTGTGATGTAAACTACATCTTGTTGTTCAAGTCCATGCCTGATTGGAACCAAGGGTTCATCCCATGTGGCGTTCTTCTACTTTTGAAAAACTATATGCTCTCTAGTAGTAGATCATGTGACTTCGTCTCCTATAGTAGTAAAGACTTCTTGGTATACATTTTATAAATGATAAATTAAAAACCCTGTTTTGAGAAGAAAACTTGTAATATTGTTCTCTTACCATGGCAACCCCATTTGACATTTAATTAAAGCTAACTAGCTTATGTTATATGGTACTTTACTCAGTGTATTAGATATTCTACTCAGTGCACAAGTTATGCCATTGGGCGCACACTGGTATACTTATGGTCCCAACTACCCTATGTTAGTTAGCATTTATGCACAGAGTACTAACCTGCCACATGTACTTATGTGCAAGTTAGATAGTTGTTGTAAGTTAATGTTTTATTGTTGATAGAAACATACTAGCTAGAGGTACTCCATTTATTTCAACTTTAGTGTTGGATTGTCGCCTTTTGTAGGTCCATCAACATGTAAAAAAAATGCACACTCTTCAACTCTAGAGCTATAGGATGAACTTACAAAAAAGTTTGATAACATCGCGAGAGACCTTCAAAGATGTAGGGTATGACCCAAAAGATATTGCAAAACTGCGGATATCCAAGACGGCACTCTCTCTGGTCACCTGCTGATGGTCACCTGCTGAAAAGGATGCTGAGGAAGAAGGGTGGTGATCTCCTACATTCTAGGGTGATTCCCACAATATAGTACACTAGGGTGTGTATAGTGCAACACAAAGCTATTGTATCCAAGCCATCTGCGATGTATAGTGGGGTGTGTAGAGTACAACATAGAGTTGTTGTATCGAAACCATTTGGGCTAAGTAATAGCATGGACCCCCAAAGGTCCTTCTCATGAAAAATGCAATCTAACTAGCAACACTAACAAACAAAATGACCTACAACCTCCGCTTTTGCACAATAGTGGAGGGTTATCCCTCAAGTTTTTATCTTCTCTATCACATGCCATACCTTCTTATGCACCATGCCATTGGCTTTACCTCAATCTCTAGGCTTCTCCCATATAAGGAGTGGATTGACCACTCCAAGCCCCATCACTAGCACTGCCTCTCCAGAGGTGATAGTCTACTTAGTCAACATAGACCATTTGGTAGAATAGGGGTGATAGTTTACATAGTTAACATAGACAATATGGTATATCAGGTGATAGTTTACATAGTCTATGGAGCGGATTGGCCACTCCAAGCTCTATCGCTAACTACTATGACTCATTCTTTGCACTTGCTCCACATCTGATAGTTTGCATATTCAACATAGACCATGTGGTAGATCAACTAAGATAATTAAAGCTAGTTTTTAAGAGAGACTTTGAGAATAGAGAAAATCAAAATATAGTTTGCAATATCACGAAGGTCATTTTTTATTTGTAGGCATGATGTTTGAAAAAAGCATGAATTAGTAAGTTTGTAGTTTTTGACTATGCAAAATATAGCTTTTTTTTAAAAAAAGTTATATTTTAATGAATTTTTTAGGGAATATTAAAATGGGTACCAATATTACACACCTAAAATAGATGTTACACTATTAGGAACACAAAGTGACCACAAAGGAATATTGTAACTATCATGTCAGTGGGTAAGTTGCAAAGTAGGTGCTATCATCATGCACTTTAGTACGTTGTACTTGAGGCTCCTTGAGAAGATGCAATGGGTGCTTAATGTAAATAGTTCTACCAACTCTTTCCTCGCACACGTCCTTCTTATTTTTCTTGGACTCCAAAAATGATTGTACAAGTTACTTTGTTTCATCAGTGATTGCATGAGTGTGGCATTGCTTCCAACATGCAGTCAATGAGCATAGTCCATTACCATCATCAGCCCATGCATAGACTCTAGATCTTGACTCATGCAAGCTACATCTAGAAATTTGAAGTACTTTTGAGACCTTTGCTAGGGGAATGCACTGGTTGGAGTTCATTAGCATAGTCAATGCACTTTTCTTCAAAAACAACTCATGTGTAGGAACTGCATGGTTGCTTTACAATGGCCAATGTATTGTGAATGCTTCAATGCCACCTTTTTCTCTTGATGAAATGTCACAAAGGCATTACACCCAAGGGGGTTGCAATATTGAATTGAAAAGTTCAATCCTGAGTTTTGCACCCATGCCAGTCGTCATGCTATCAAAAAATTTACAAATTTGTTAACAATCCTTCGCTTATGTAAGTCAGCAAGTCCATGTATAGTAGACTCCCTCCTGCATTTGTCTCATGTGTTCTGCTCTCTTTTCTTTCTAGCTTCATAATCCCTTATTACATTGTCCCATACTATTGGTTCCATGGATCTTTCCATGTTGACTTACATTGTCTCACCTCATTGGTAGCTCAAATGTAAACCCCAAACGTGCACTTCAGTGCAAGCTAGAACTAAGCAATGCTATGAACAACGAACAAAATAAACTGAGAATCCATACAACTTTCTTAATGCTTTAACCAAGATGTAGTTATTGGATGAAAACATGGACTAGGTTTTACATGGATTATGAGAGTATCCATATTCTTTTCCCTTAGCTTTATGAAATTATTAATCAACTATGGGAAACATTGCAACTCGCCTTGATTTTTGAGAAAAGTGTCCATTTATCATGGATGATCTATTAGATTATGATTGAAGTTTGGGATTTTAAGATTCTAGTATTAAAGTTTTACTTATAATTCTTGTTATTGATTGTCTCAACTGACTGGTTGGAGGCCTTTCACTTCCTACATTCTACATATGTCCTCAACCGATTAATCAAGGGACTTATTATGGTTATGAATACTTGGTTACCTCCCACCGATTGGTTGGGTAGGGTATACTTCTACTTTTTCATTTATACTATTATAGATCTACTCCCTTGAATTATGCATATTACCACAACCTTTAAGAAATCAATCCCATATTTGATGGGAACTTGTAAGGTCCATTTGCACTTATCCTAATGGTAATAGGGTATGGACTTAATGAGAAAGTCATCTTTATTCCCTATAATGGATTTGATTTTATCTAGGGTAGTAGTCTGACCGAATCCATTGTGATGGGAAGACTATCGCCCTCCATTGGATTTTGCATCGGACCTACGAGAATGCGGTCAATGGGAGACACACACACACACACACACACACACACACACACACAAACTCTTTTCAAGTGCCAAGGATGACTCATGGACCTACACACGGCACCACGTACCCCTCGAGGGGCTATGGTACTAACAAATTGACTGATTGGCAACCATCATCAAACAGCTCGGTCCATCTCATCAGCTTGGTCTCACACGTACATCTTAGTAAAGTTTTCAGCTAAATTTTCAAGGGGAGGGAAGTCCATTTCATACACCAATTCCAACAACAACAATCTCTCGATGTGATTGACAAAATATGAAGAGGGGAGAGGAGAAGAGTGGAGATGAGGAGAGAGGGCACAGCTAGAGATCACACCACAAATGGCTAAGTGTACACTAGATTTGGTTGAAAATGCAGAATATATACAAACCCATTTAGGGTTAGGGTTAGGGCATTTAACCCTTTTCCTTATAGCACTCTATTGGGTTAGTGCTATGCACATATGATCACATGATGGTGCTATGCACACATGATTACATGATGTTGAGTGTGAACTCTCAACACCTTCCCCCAAGATCAACATCATGAAGTAGGCCTTCCCTCAAGATGATGATTCTGGGGAATCGAAGAAGGATTAAAAATTACATTCCATCACACCCCTTTAATAAGAATGTCCTTCCTCTACGTCAAACCAAGAGCTAGTCGGTGTTTCTCAAAAAGCTCTTTACCTAGTGGTTTGGTAAAATGTGATCTGCAACATTCTCTTTGCTATCACAATGCTACAATGTGATGTCACCAAGTAACACTCTTTCTCTGATGAAGTGCTCTCTAACATCAATGTGCTTTGTCTTGGAGTAGTATACTGGATTCTTGGCCATTGCTTGGGCCGATTGATTATCACAATATAGTATTGTTGGTTTTGACTCATCAAAGTAATCTATTTTTGACAATAATCTTCTAGCCATATAGCCTCACATGCACATGTAGTGAGTGCTCTATATGTTGCTTCAATCAAAGACAAAGAAACAATTGGCTGTTTGTTTGACAACCATGATATAGCACCTTGACCAAGGAAAAGTGCATATTCCTGTGTCGATGTCGTCGTCTCATGATCTCTGGCATAGTCACTACTATCACAATATCCATGCAATCATGGATGACTTCCTCTATATTCTATCCCAAACTGTCTTGTACCTCTTATGTATTTCAAGACTCTTTTGGCTGCATTCCAGTGAGACTGTTTTGGATTTGCCATAAACTATGCTAGTGAGCTGACTGCATAACAAATATCTAGCCGTGTGATAGTCAGATATATAAGAGATCCGATGAGCTATCTGTAGTACCCATCATTGACTGTAGGCTTTTTTGAATCTTTAGTAAGTTTCAAACTTTGTTCCATGGGAGTGGCTGCAATCTTGCAATCTGCCATATGAAACTTCTTCAAGAGACTGCCAACATATTTGAGCTGACTCATAAATGTGCTATCTGAATCTCTCCAGAACTCAATTCCAACACAATAGTGCATAAGTCCAATATATTTCATGTCGAACTCTAAAGGTAAGTCTTGTTTTATCTTTCTGATGAAGCTATCCTTACTTCCAGTGACAATCAGATCATCTACATACAAAAGTGCAATAGTAATGTCTTCCCCTTGAACTTTGTAGTAGAGAGTATGATCTGCATTGGACTTCATGTATCCCAAATTAGCAAAATACTTGTCAATTCTGCTGTACCAATTTTTGGGTGCTTGCTTTAAGGCATAGATACTTTTCTTTAGATAGCAAACCTTATTCTCCTTTTTTGGCTCAATATAACCTGCTGGTTGTTGCATGTAGACTTCCTCGTCAAGCATTGAGAAATATATTCTTGACATCGAGCTGGTACACATTCCATCAGCTGAGTGTTGCTAGTGATATCAAGAATCATATGGAATCCATCTTTGCTACTAGAGCATAAGTCTCATCATCGTCCTAACCATATTGTTGTGCAAATCCTTTCGCAACTAGTGTGGCTTTGTATCTTTGAATACTTCCATCTGGATTGTACTTCACTTTGTATACCCATTTGTTTGCTATGGCCTTCTTTCCTGGTGGAAGGTCGCATATTTCCCAATTATTATTATTGTATAAAGCTTCCATTTCTTCATTCATAGCAGTTTGCCATTCTAGCTTGTCTATTGCATATTTGAAGTACACTGGCTCTTTTGTAGCCATGATGGTAGTCATAAGAGCATAGTTGGCAGTTTCCACCTGAATTGTTTTGCCTTTCTATGCATATGTCAATCTAGCTGAAGGTCTGCTTTCCCTAGTAGAATGTCTCAGCTGTTGTGGCTCTGCTTGGGGTGTTTTCGGCAATTCTTTCTCTTCTTCATCAACCTTTCTTATAGATGACTGAGAAGTTGATGCTTCTATCTTCAGTGTATTTGAGGTTTTCCATTTTGATTCCTCATCAAATATTACATCTCTGAAGATAATGACTTTGTGGTTAATGGGATCATACAACTTGTATGCTTTGCTATCTTCACTGTAGCTGACCATCTATCTTCACTGTAGCTGACCATGATGCATTTGCGTGACTTCGCATCTAATTTCTTGGATGATCATCATGTATGTGGGAATATACTATGCAACTAAAGATGCGGAGATGCCCAATGTGTGGTTTGTGTCTAATGAATGCTTCATAAGGTGTTATACCTTGAATCGGTTTGGTAGGAAGTCGATTAAGCAAGTAGTTTGATGTAGCTATTGTTTCTGCCCAATACTAATTCGAAAGATGCTTCTCACTAAGCATTGCTCTAGCACTGTCTGTTGAAGTCCCATTCTTCCTTTCAGCTCTTACATTTTGCTGAGGAATATCTACACAAGTGAATTGTCTTCAAATGTCATGACTTTTGCAAAAGTTCATGAATGCTGAAGACATGTATTCACCTCCTCTATCTGATCTCATGACTTTGATCTTTCTGCCTGTCTGGTTTTCTACCATGGCTTTGAATTCTTGAGATCTAGAAAAGACTTTAGATTTCTCTTTCGGAAAGTAGACCCAACAATATCTGCTGTAGACTTTGATGAAAGTCAAGTAGTAAAGTCTCAGTAAAGTGAACCAATGATGCTGCAGGTCTAGGCATAACCCCATACATATGTATGTATCAAATCAAGAATATCTCATGCATGAGAGGTGCTTCTGCCAAAATTAAGTTGGTTTGCTTTTGTTTGCCGAAACAACATCCTTTGCAAACTTTTCCAAGAAACTGTAGCTTTGGAATCCCAATTGCCATATTTTGATTCTTGAGATCTGACAAATACTTAAAATTGACATGACCATATCTCTTGTCCTATTTTGTAAATAGTGGCATCTGTTGCGATTGAGCTGACATGGCATGTTTATCTGGTACTATAGTTAGCATTCTTCTGTACAAGCATCTTTCCTTGACACCTTTTGCTACTAGTTGAAATATTTTGGATTTGTCTCTGATAATGCATTCATCTCCCTCAAAGATGACTCGGTATTTGTGTTCCGTCATTCGTCCTACTGACAAGAGGTTCTTGCTAAGCTTTGAAATGTAGAGTACATCTTTCACCAATCCTTTCGTACCAGTGAAATTGTTCATAGAGATAACGCCTGTCCCTTGAACCAGATTTGGTGTATTATCAGTTGTGTAGATGACATTCTTTTGACCTTCTAATTCTTTCATCTATGTGAACCATTCCTAATGATGTCATGTGAGATGATGCACCGTTGTCGATATACCAAGGATCTTGATCTATTTGGTCGACTTGATAGAGCTAAAATCCTCTTTTGTATTAAAACCAATGTCTAGGTACACTGTATTAGTTTGCTGCCTTTCCTCGTTTGCAAGAAACATATTCCCATGTTAATTTGCAAAATGGTTGTCCCTCTATGTTATTGCACCATTATCAAAAAGGCCATTCTACTTCCCTCGACACCCAATTCACTGGCAAAGAAGTAGCCCAGTTTGGCATAGGATAAAGAGACATCCGTAGGGCATATGTCTTCTTCAAACTACAAACCAACCTTGATGCCACAAAGAAACACTGAAGCACTTGCAATAGCAGGCAATCCACACTCTATTTTGAATCTACCATGAAGGTCATCAAATCATCGGTAAAAATTGCAGACTTGTCTAATTGTTAATAACACCTCCATTGATGAACATTATGGCCAAAGCATTGCCAAAAAGGGTACACACTTTTCTAACTAGCTCAGCATCAAAGCCCATATGATCAAGAACCACCTTGATGAATTCTCGAGATTCAATCATACACCTTATCGAAGTCTACACCCAACACAATGCATTTCTGACTAGAAGCCAAAGCAAAATCAAGCACTGAAGACACGTTACGTATATTTTCTAGAATGTCACGGCCCTTAGTGAAGCCATTTTTTTCTCCATCCACTAACTGCATGTATACAATTTGCACCCTGATAACCAAGACTTTAGCAATTAATTTATAAGAGACATTAAGCATAGTGATAGGCCTCCAATCACCAACTCTCAGCAACAATTTGCTCAAATCCAGTAACCAAATTTCCATTCCCATTCTGAACTCTATCAATCAACTCCTCTCGGATATGCTTTCTTTTGGTTGCCCAAAAAACCATTTTTGAGGGACAGTCTACCACATTCAGCCATAGCTATCTACTTACAAATCTAGACCTTGCAACCTTAGCCAACTCCAAATCATTAACACTAGTTAGGTAGAAGGACATAAAAATGTCCTAGGACACTTTTATGTCCTGTTAACTTAGCTACTTCCTAGAATTATTCAAAAGCATCCATAAGATATTTTGGGGTTTTTATTATCTTCCATAATAACTTATATGCTGAAAAAAACTTGGAATTATTATGGATTGGAACTTGCATCTATTACTTTGAGTTCTACTAAAAGTTTGAAGGTAAACCTAACATCGAAATCTCAAGATGTTTTCTCAAGTTTTAGATAAAATGGTCATACTTATTTATTAGAATGAGTTTTTTTAGATTTTGTGAGTTCTGGAGTCTAAGCATAACTGTAACACATATGTTTACATTGCTTTGGAGCTAGATAATCATACTTATTGTAATTTATGGCCTCAACTATAATTTTGGAGAATGCTGACACAACGAGGCAAATTTTGACCTTTTGTAAATTCTTTGACACGTATAACAAGCTCCAAACTCAAGCATACTTTGTATATGTCTTGAATAGGATATTAGGGAGGAGTGTGAGTTTTAAGGCACGTAATATCATGTAGAACACCAAATTCAAATCGTATTTTGATTGTTCATTATGTTGTAATTCATGCTAAATTCAGGGTACAAGGGTTAAAGGGTATCATAAGAACCTTCAAGGCTTTCAATGAGTGATACAAATTTAAAAATTTTATATGCAAAACACTTATATGCGAGATAATTCAAAACTATAAAAGCGACGTTTAATATGGAACCTGTTTTGGTAGTTGAGATTAGGAGCACATAATCTATTTCAATTTTAGCCTTTACTGTGATGTGGTGACTTTTGTTTTATGATATAATATTGTTATAGTTAAGGTATGACACATTGTGGGTATTATGTGTAGTATATAATGATGCTTCTTTATGAAATGTGACTTACAATGGAACTTGCTAAGCTAACCACTCTTGTTAATTGGTAAATTAATCTTGCCAAAATGAATTTTTAATAAATTTGTATCACTTTTTTGTGTTTTATATACTTATAAACACTTTGTAAAAAATGATAGCTCATTGAAATCATTTTTATTTTTAGGCATGCTAAATAAAGTTTCACATCTAAGTATTGTTTGCATGAAACACTGTGTTACCATACATTTGTGAGCATTTTGTAATCACATGTAATAGTTTTTTGTGCTCCTTATATTTTTAGAAAATAGTCTCATGAGTCCACCTTAAGCTCAAGAGAGGAAATCACCAAAAAGCACATCTACATCAAGTTGTGATTTTTTTGCCAAAACCTCAAAAAGACACTTTTATGTCATGTTATGTTACCAAACTAGTGTTAATGGCCAACTCACACTCCACCAATCGAGTAGAAATATATGCATCCTTGGGATCACCCATTATAGACATATTTAGACTTTCTTGAATTATAGACAACAAAGAATTATCCTTGCAAAATTTGTCTCTTTCCTGCTTGGCCCATCTCTTAGCAAAACCATGGATACCTTGTATCCCAACATCACAATTGGTGCATGGATCTACCACGATATGCGTGCTTTCCTTCCACATTGCTTTGATCTTCCGGCAAAATTTCTTATTCTATAGCACCCTATTAACAAATTTAAATGGCACATCTAGGGACCTCCCAATATGCAAGGGAATGGAAAAGGTCCACATTAGAGGGGCATGATTTGAAATCCCCGAGCTAGCAATCAACGTTCCCCCCCATTGGAGCCTTCATCCACCAACCTTCACTTGAGTAGTAAAATCTATCAAGATGACCCGGTCCTAAAGTCGCCCCCCTTTTTGTGCCTAAGTGTGAAGCTTAGTTGAGGTTAATAAATCTTTTGTACATTGTGCCTAAGGGGGAAGGGAAGGGAGAGGCAGGAAAATAGAATTTGGGGGAAAACCCCAAATTTATTTGAAAATGACCCCATTTCCCCCAAAACTGAGCATCTTGCTACATCCTCAGGGCCATTCAGTATATCAACCTTGCTCCCATGCCCATCAATCTCCCTCACTTGAAGATCTCATCAACCCTACTACTGTGTCTTGAAAGCTTCCTAATGGAAGACGTTTGGGATGCAAAAATGCAACTTAAGCTACTATGCAAAGTATTTCACATATAATTGAGGTTCACACCTGCAAGGTAATGCATATCAATTTTTTTTATAGTTTGCCCTTTTTTGTGTTTGAATTAGTGGTCATGGAGGGGTAGACACTGCACGAATGTTTATCCGGGCATGTTTGTAGGAAGTTATGCCAGCAATTGTAGCCTTGGAGGCCAAGCTAGCATCAAGGAAGGTAACATTCAAAAACATGGAGGATTGGTAGGGAAGAGTCCATCGTCATTTTGATTAACATGCTATATGTGAGCTGTAAACTTGTAGCCAAGCAACATGTATCGCTAAAGACACGTAATTTTCTAAGGGATTATGGGCTAGGATTTGTGGGGCATTATGGTGAATTTGCAATCCTTCTATTTGCCACAAGTTTTCCCTAAGGATTATGGCTAGGCCTTTATGCTAGACTTTTGGCTCAACATTGAGCTATGAGTTATGGAGCATCAGGGCTAAGCTTCAATCCCTTTAATTATTTAAAATATCTTTGTCTTATAAGATCATGTAATATTTTAGCGGTGTTATGGCTTGGCCTTTATGCTTTACTTCTCAAGGCAGGGGCCATCCATTTTTTCCAAGGTCTTCTACCTCATCCAAGTAATCCAAGTAACCAAATTTTATCCAACTTCGCTTACTATCTACAATTGGGGCTCTTCGTCCTCATCCAAGTAGCAACACTAAGTGATCCAAGGTCATCTAGCTTAATAAGATTGAAGTTAGATATAATATTTGACCATTCCGTAAGACAATCTTTGTGGTTAAAATCTCCAACAATCAAGGAAGACAATCAATGATAGAGGTCTAATCCACCTCCAAAATTCTATTTTTTCTTTGAAAATCGAAGGATCATAGATAGACACAAGAAAGGATTAATACTAGAATTTAACTTTGGTTAGTAGAAGAAAATGGTAGTGTACCTTAGTGATGGCCCATTGGGATGCAGATTTGGGAATTTTCATGGGGGCTGTACATGCCCTCTGCATTCTGCTAAACCAAAAACACATTCAATACTATAGAACCACAGTCTACCTTTCAGTAACAATCAAGCTTCCTTTTTAGGCATGGCTATGATGACTTAAGTGCTTGCTTCTTTAAAGGTTCACATGTACATGGATATGGTAAATCCAAAAAAAATGAATTAGTTTGTGGTTTTGCCTCTTTCATTCTTTGAATTGCAAATCCTTATGTTCTCTTTTATCTAGAGTGATTGCCACTTGCAAAGTTCTTTGTTTGGCTAATGATGTGCATTGTGGCTCAAGGACCTCTTTAGCTAGTAGCCGTCAATGCTTACGCTTGGGAGACATGTTGAGGAGGCTGGTTCTAGTTGACACCACCATGACTTAGGGAATTTGAATGAGTGCCCACTATATCTAGGTCATGAGGAAAGAAATAATGAAGCTTAGGACAATTCTAATAGATGTAAAGGCCCATGTGTTGAGATCACTGCATTCCATTTGGGTAGAGTTTGGAGCTGGAAAGGTGCAGTCCAACTATGAGGTTGGCATTATAGGAGATAAGTCTAGATTCATATATGTCGAGGACCAAATCTTATAGCAAAAAATCTTGTTGAATTTTGACCTCATGAGTGTCCAATTTGTACTTTTATATCTTTGGAAATATTGTGTTCATTCGATGCTTCATGAGCTCTTGGAGATAGGGGTACAAGACGGAGGGAGATTAGTGACTTGGTACTGAACCATATAGTCCTCAAAGCAAGGAGATTCTCTCTACATTAAAAGAGACTTTGAAAGGTTTCAATGATCTTCATCTAATTGTCTTAACAAAAGTATTCCCTTGGTTCAAATTCTCAAAGTACCTAGGGATGAGCATGCATCACAACAAGACAAAGCACCCATAGACGTGGACACAGACGCGTTTACTGAACTAAATAAAAAACTTACAGGCGCGTCTATTTGTGTGTCTATTTTTGCATCTGGATACCCATGTCTACCAGTGCGTCTATATAGCAGACACACGTGCATATAGACACGCATTTAGATGCTTAAATAAACGCATTTATAGACACAAAAATAAATGCTTGTCAAATAGACAGACGCGTATATAGACACATTTATAGACGCGTTTTATTTTATTTTTTTAATTTACAGAATGCTGTGTATGTTGTGTATGCTATATAGTTACAAGAATCCCATTTCCATATTGTGTAATTCAATTCTTACAGCCAACCGCATTTTAATTACAATTCCAAATAAAACATTACAACTCCAAAACGCAATAAAATTGAAAGCTCAAAAAGTGCTTGTATGTACATATAGCACGAAGCTAAGCCACGTCATGTGGCTTCAAGTACAAAAAATAAGAGGAGTGTATATACAAGAGGCACGAAACCAAGCCAGTGGCTTTAAGTACAAAAAAGAGTAGCTAGCACTACTTCTACGACTAATCCTCGCTGCCTTCCACGCTCCCTTTTGCGCTCCCTTCTGCACCTCCTTCCTCGTCTTCCTCGTCATCTTGTGCATGGGCCTGTAAACAAGGGCCAACATATATCAATGTATGAAAAATCAAATCTTTACTTATAATTTTGGCATTATTTAATTACTTTCAAATACCTCGGGGGCCGCTCCATTAGCCCGGGTATACTGCTCCTTAGTAATCAACCCGTCATCATAGAAGTGCCTCCATGTATCTCCTCTGCGATGGTGGCGGTGGTAGGCTGTCTCCACAGGAGTAGGGTATCTGCCCACGATCTCAAGCTGCAAGACGACACAATTTGCGAAGGGATTAGTACAAAGAAACAACCTCCTAATAAACTACATAAGCAATATAATTTGAGATCGATACTTACAAATTGGGCCTCCCATGATTCAACACCCCCTGCTCCAAAATGCGTGCTTCCATATTCCTCCATTTGGATCCTTCGTGCCTCCACGTGCTACAGACTGGGGTCCTCCCTCGCTGACTTCATTGCTTTCTTCCACTCACGCTTGTGAGCGGTGTGGGGCAGGCTCCTTGGTGGTTGACCTCCCTCGAGCCTAGCAAGCTCCGCTAGTGCCTGCCTCTTAAGTGAAGATTTTTTGTTGCCAAGTATCGTAACAATCTTTGACTTGGCCCATTTATCTGTGAACTGGCGATTGGGGGGGTTAGGATACCTAGAGCGAACAACAGCGAGGGTCTCATCAGCCAACCTCTTTGGCTGATCTTTGAAGTGGATAAAGCAATCTCTGTAATTGTTAGCAATTACAGAGCGCATGAAAACCATGATGTCCTTCCCCCATGCATCCATCAAGATGCCTCCTGTCTGAGTGATGTCATAGAATATCGTACCATCACCTGGAGGCACGTCTAAATCATCTGAATCATCATCGTCCCCACTGCCACCCCTCCCAAAGCACTGTGCCATGCATCCCCCACCGCTCTTCCTCCTACTACACCTACTACCGTGTTGTGTCAAGCTCGTACGCTGGCCACTCGTAGCTAGAGACTGCACGGGACTATGCTGACCACTCGTAGCTGGAGAACCGAGTCTCGACTGCACAGGAGTACATCGACGGCTCTACAAGACAGAAGGACCTCCTGACGGCATGGGGGAAGGGGCATAAGATGGCATGGGGGAAGGGGCATAAGATGCATGGGAGATGGGCCTGCGCTGTGTAGTTGGCTAGGTTGTGCTGACTCCGCTGGGGTGATCTCAACTGGTGTGTGATCATCAGATTTTATAAACAGTTATAGACTTCTAGCCAACAATTAGAGAGAAGACAAAACATTTTCTTTTAACTATATCTCTATAGAAAAAATGTAAATCTTAACTTGGAACAATGTTCATGAAAGTACGTATAAAACTAGCAGATTCCTCCAAAGACTAGCTCTGCTCAATAAAATATGTTAGGATAGTCCAACTGGTCGGTCACTTCATAGCAGATATTAGTTAAAGAGTTGGCAAAGATGGGCAAAGCCAAATACGAGTAGAAGCCATGCCACACCAAGTTGCTCATGTAACTAGAGAGAATACATACATAGTTGCCAACTATGCTAATTGAGGAAGCACACAAAGCATAAGTGAAGTCCGAAGTAAGGTGAAATAAATCTATACAATAAGAGACACTAATGGAGACGTCTGTTAGGAACAATGAGAGGATGTATGTACCGTAGTATGGTTTGGATTCTATAGTGCCGACTCCTGGGGGGTGTTTAGAGTACCCGTCATATACCCATATAACTCCGCAGGACTAGGAGGGTGCCCTAAAAGGTTATATAAGTCCCTCCAAATAAAATCTCGGGGATCAGGTGAGCTGGAAGCGCTTCCTAGCCACATGTTAAACTGGAAAAAAGAAAAAAAATCTATTACTGATGAGCTGAGAAGAAAGGGGAAGGGAAGAGAGGATTACTGTCAGAGCGCATCTATAGACGCATCTAATTAGCACGTCTATTTTTGCATATAACAGCATGTCTATAGACGCGGCTGTCTGTGTCTGCAAACAGGCTAGATGTGCGTTTAGACGTGCCTGTAGATGCCATTTTAGACACGCTCTGAGACGTGCCTATAGACGCGCTCTGATAGACGCACTTTTCTAAAAAGTAGAAAGGGACATTGCGCCCGACACACAAACGTGACACTGATATCCAGATCATGCATTTTTTGGATACGAGAAAGTACAAATCCAAAGAGAGCAAACTTCCAAAAAAGATCAATTGCAAAAAGACTTACCTTGGATAGAGGTATGGAAGGTTCTTCTCCTTTTTCAAAGTTGCTTCTCCTCCTTGTTCGCCCTCCTCTCCTTTAAGCTTGGAAGTAAGTGTGGGTGCCTTCCTCTTAAGTGTAAGCTTGGAAGTAAGTGTGGGAGCCTTCCTCTTAAGCGTCGAAACTGTGGATCTGCTAATAAGGAAGCAAGCAAGCTGCACGAAGTATAAGTAATGTAAAGAAAAGCAAAGCGAGCGCGCTAAAAGCAGGTTTAAAAGCCGCATCTATAGGCACATCTAAAAGCGCATCTATAGGCACGTCTAAATACATAGAGTAGATGCGGTTTTAGACACGCTTTTAAACGCACTTTTAGACGTGCCGCAGAGTTTAAAATTAAACATTTGAAGAAGAGCAAATTTTTTTGGATTGTTTGTTTGTAAGATGTCTTCATCTTCAACAAGTAGCTCCAGTGAGGATGAATCCCTCCGTATCTACCATCGTGAAATGTGGTTGGAGTAAAAAATCAAATGTATGTGTGATCGATGTCGAGGAAACATGTATCGTTCATGCAAGATTACACTCAATCACATCTCAAAGTATGGAGAATGGAATGTGACCGTAAACAGGATAAGGGTTTGTAAGTTAAGGTTGATTGAGATACCTATGGGTGTTCATATGTTTGAGTTATGATCTCATTTTAATTTGATACAGGATGCAGTGCCACACCCGCATATGTTGCCCTATGCCTCGGGGGGGTCACTGATGAATATGTAAGTGTAGCACGTGGGTTCAACAGAAGGTGTTTTTTTAATCCCATTTTTGCATATTTTTCATAGGGGGTATTCATAGATTGAATAGAAAAAGGGTCTTTTTTATTGATGATAAATTTACAGATAAGGGGTTTTACAAATAGGCCTTGAACGCACGTGATATATAGAGTTTATATGTAGTGATCCCCCTGAGCTCTATGCTCGCCATGAGGAGGCAAAGTGTCGGCGATATGAGGTGGGACCTTCAAGAGGGACCGTTACGGATGCATGGAGTGATGGTGATAGTAGCCCTCTGCCATTACCTCATGAAGCCATGGAAGAGGAGGTGTTTGATGATATGGTGCGGGATTTATATGTCCATCAAGGGAGGGAAGATAGAATGGAGCAGGATGATCTTTTTACTACAGCATCGACTCCACTGTTTGAGGGGTGCACATTCTCTGTTCTATGTGCCTCCCTTGAGTTACCAAACTTGCAAACCATCTATGGATGGAGCAATGCAAGTTTGAATGCATTACTCAAGTAAGCTTTAAAGTCTATTTTGCAAACATGGTGAATTATGCTAGTGGGTCAATTACTCGAATGCTTTTCCTCATTTATGGTCTTCACGTGCAGGCTATTGTGTAAAATGCTTCCAAGGGAGAATAAATTACCGACCTCAAGAGATATGGCAAGGCAACATGTGACCTCTCTTGGAGGATTAGATTACAAGCGCATCCATGCATGTGTCAATGATTGCATTTTGTTTGGTGGACTACATAAGGATGCAAGAGAGTGTCCTACTTATGGAGAGGCAAGATATAGAGCAGATCTCAACTTTGGACGTGCCTCATAAGGTTCTGCGACATTTTCCCATAATCCCTCGCATCCAACATATGTTCAAGTGCAAATCTATTGCAGAGCTCATGTCATGGCATTCCTCCCATCGATCAACCGATGGCAAGTGGAGAACTCCCGTGGACTCTCCTGCGTGGAAGCATATTGAAGACACATGGCCAAGCTTCAAGGAAGAACCTAGGAGCTTGAGACTTGGATTGGGTATGGACGGTGTGAACCCATTTGGCCTCAAAAGCATGTCTTACAATGTATGGCCAGTGATATTAGTGAATTATAATCTTCCACCCTCTATGGCTATTAAGAAAGGACATGTTCTGCTATCCCTTCTAATTCTAGAGAAACATAAAGTCAAAAATCCTGATGTTTATTTGGAGCCTTTGATTGATGAGCTAGAGATACTTTGGAGAGGTATCGAGGTGCATGATGTGAGCAGGCCTCACTCATCACGAGACTTCAACTGCAAAGCAATCTTGATGTGGACGATGCATGACTTCCCAGGCTATGGCGAGTGTTCAGGTAAGCATTGCACTTCTAATTATGAATAGGCAAAGGATGTCGCACCCTAAACCCACCTTCAACTCTTAATTGCGTCTATTGTTCAGGTCTCACTACATCAAGTTACCATGCATGTTCTGTTTGTGGTCCTTCGCTAGTTGCCTCATGGGCAAATGCATTGAATAAGGTCATCTATGAGAATCACCATCGATTTCTCCCACCTGATCATCCTAGATATGTTGCCCCTTGGAATGAAGTCCTCCCACAATCACTCACCACGGGAGATTGGATGAGAATTTGGGACGGTTCCATGACTCCTCCACCACTTGGCATGAGCTGGTAAGGGTTTGTAACTATTGTGTGCTATATTGGCTAGAAATAAAGATTGCCCGCTAACACTTTATTTTGTTTAGATACTCCATCTTTTATCGTTTACCATATTGGTCCCACCTCAAGATCAATCACCTACTTGATCCCATGCATATCTTCAAGAATGTGGCATCTACCATTTGGGATCATTTGAATGGGACACGAGATTCCATAGGCATAAGGGAGGATCTATGTACCACAGGGAAGATGCGTGAAGCTTGGCCATAAGAGAGACCAAATGGGCGTGTTTTTCTACCTCGTGCACCGTGGATGTTATCAAAGCTAGAGGAGAGCTAGAGATGGCGACAGTGAAGCACGCTATTACTACAATTCGTACTCCCACTAGATGCATGAGGTGTTTGAAGGGAGCCTTTACAAAGAGCAAGAAAAGAGGTGTAGAGCAATTATATGACTTGAAATCTCATGATGGGCACAAGATGCTCCAAGTAAGTATTTTATGTGCATAATATCTTTTTCCTTTCAAATTTGTGAGTGAATAATTATAAGCAACTAATCAACCACCTCCTCATGGGTTCAGTTCATACTACCTACTAGCATTTCACATAGTGCATCGAAGGACGTGAAAGATTGTATTTACAAGATGGGCGAGCTTGTGAGGTACTTTACATGATACAAAATATGATGCGTATCAATGCTCCATGCAAGTTTGAATGCATATTGCTAATATGCTGTACTTTTTCATTTCTAGGTATGTGAGCTCAAAGGAAATAGATCCCACCACGCTTGAGAATGCATGAGTTATGTCAGTGGAGGTGGTTTGTTTAGTGGAGGAGACATTTCCACGTTCTATTCTCACAAGCCAACTACATCTTATAGTGCATTTGGTGGATGAGATTGCTATATGCGGTGCTATACATGCACGATGGTTGTTCTTCCTCGAGTGCTTCATGAAGACCTTGAAGGACTTTGTGAGACAAAATGCAAGACCCGAAGGTAGCATGGCCGAGGGTTGGTTGGTACAAGAGTCACTTGTATATATTTCTGAGTTTCTTGTTGATGTGGATAGCTCTCTCCCATGACTATGGAGAGATGATGAAGACCTAAGGATGACCTCTATTGTGCCTCAAGGGAAAGGACGCAACAAAGTAATAGACACGGAGTTGCATAATAGTATCAACCTCTTTTGCGTGCTTAATAGTGATGTGATGAAAAGATGGGTGATAAGATACGAGGATGCAAAGGCAAGAAGATAAGAAGAAAGGGCCCTCTTTCATATACACCACGGATCTCGTGTGCCATACCCTCAGTATCTAAGAGCACTTCCAAAGCATATTCATATGGATTGGCTACTTGATGAAATGGAGAAAGCAGAGAAAGACGAGGGGATGCATATCACAATGGAAGAATGGGAGTATGCTAGGGGATGCATGAGCAAGGTCGGTATATAGAATGTTATGCATAAGTTAGGAGCTTTCAATAATTTAGATTGCTTATTTAATTGATTTTTTCTTGGTGTAGTGCACTATGTTCAATGCTATATGGTGTGAGGCCGGCAAGCATTTTCGAACACAGCGGATTGATGATAAGAGAAACACACAAGATTGCGGCATCATTGCTAGCTTTGAGGGAGCCAATAGAGCCATGGATGATTAGTGTGGCATAATCCAAGATATTATTAAGCTTGACTTTCGACGCTTCTTTGTGTATGTTTTGGATGTAAAGTGGTTTAAGGACATGGTGGAAAGAGGCCCTAATGCAACAATCAAACGCCATGCAAGTGGCTTTGTAACTATTGACTCCACAAAGTTTTGGCAAAGTAGGAAGGACACACTAGTACTACCACAACAATGTGAACAGGTACTGTGCACACATATAAAAATACTCGCTTTTAAATATTTGATGCAAGAAAACTAACATGATTGTATTTGTGTTTGAATTAGGTTGTCTATCAACCAATGGTGGATAATAATAGATGGTGGCATGTCATACCTATTATGCCACGTTCCAAAGTGATGTATAGTACATTTACTAATATGGAGCATATGGAGGATGATCATGGCCATGGATGTGATGATGACCATGATACGAGAGAGGAGGATGATCATGAGATAGGAGATATAGATATTGAGGCCATTACCCGTGAGGACGAGCCTACCATTGGTGATGCTGATTTCGATGAGCACATGAGTAGCACAAGTAGTAGTGGGTTGAATGTATTTATAGATCTAAATACTTGTTTGGATTTTGAAGTAGATAGTTTGGCAAGGGTTGATCTCATTGAGGATGAGATTGAACCGTAGCCCCATCATTGATATTGGCAAAACTATTTTACATATTGTCTCATTCTCCTCACCTCACTTAATTCTTGTATATGTGGGCTTGCAAAAAAGCATTGATGTTTTTGTTAAAATTATGTGCTTTGGTAATCATGGGCAATGTTTGGAAAGCAATGATGTACACCAAAATCTCACTTTCTGTATTCTCTAGTTTGCATCTATCTATGCGTCTAAATGCACATCTAATTCCCAGTGTAAATGTGTAAATAAATGCGCTAATACACACACAAATAGACGCGCTGATAAACGCGATGTTAGACGGGCCTATATTTTCTTAGTTTAAACGTGCAAATAGACGAGTTGTTAGATGCACTTTTAGACGCGCTCGTAATTCCTCTACTAAAGCAACGCCTATAGACGCGCCCGCTATTTTACGCGTCTACCAAGCGCATCTATAGTTGCTTTGTGTTGTTGTGCATCCATGTTTAATATAATAAATTCTTAAATCGAATAACTTTTCATAAAGGATAGAAAGGGTGAGGAACCTAACCAACATGTAGGTTGACCATGAAGTAAGACAAGGTCCTATTCATTAATTTTATGACTCTAACTTGCAAATTGACACTGTCTTATACAATTCACTTTATAGCTCTAGCTTGACTATGGCAACGTACATGTGGGTTTCTTTATGTAGCAATAGTGCTATTTACTTAGCTTACAAATTGGAAGGTACTAAAATTGAGCTTACAAGTGTATATTATGGAGCTTAATATTATCATTGTACTATAGTTTTTGTAAAAGCTTGGATTTCATGATATCTACAAGAGTTTACACTTCTATTTCATTTGTATAAAGAAAATAAGAATAAATTTGATTGGCGGACCAACATACCTAGTTGTGTATCTTTCCCTTAATGTTTTCCCCATTTGTAAACTTCCTAGATTCTCTTCATTTTCTTTGCTTAGCAATGTTCATCATGATCATGCCTTAAAATATGTCATTAAGTGTACATTTACTTTTTGATTTTCATTGTTAAAGTGTGTTTTCCTAAGAATCACAATTACATTGTGATGATTGCAACGCGATTCTTTCTTAAAGATAGGGCATGTTCATGTCTTTTCCATCATTTAGCCTGACTTCGTATCATGCATTATGATTGCTTATTTAGTTTTTCCTAGTTAATTGTTTTTTCCCATTGCCAACTTAATGATAGTTAATGCATATATCATGACCCAACATTCCATCATTCTAAAGGTTTTGGTCCAGTACCTTATTTTTAGCTCTTTGGTTTGTTTGCATGCAATAAACTGGAGTGATGATTTACGAGACCTATTAATACTAGGTGCACTATATGGTTCTAATTATTTTTCATCATGATAAAGATAATAGGTCTTTACAACAATATTGAAAACAAATGTCACTTAAGTTGCCTTGTCTAGTATTTTTAACTTTAATATTATGTACCCCCCAACTAGAGAGAGAGAGAGAGAGAAATAGAGACAATAGCAATATTGTGAGCAATATTGTGAATGAAAAGGAGGTGTAGAATGTGAGGCTTTAGGTCCATAACTTATCACAATCACTGTATAATGCTTTTTAAAGAAGGACCACTTTTGCTAAAGTCTTCAAACATGTAGACTTGAAAGTTATAATTAGAGCTTCTATTCTCAATGTGATTTTAGATTCTATACAAGGTTATGGAGAATGGTTTTATGACATACTATAATTGAAGAAATAATAGCGGCATTCCCAAAGGAACTATACTTTTGTTAGGATCTCTAAATGCTATGCATCTCCTTTCCATATGATTCATAACTATTTGTTGTTTAACTTAATCAACTGGGTGGTATGAAGAAATTTGAACTTACAATTTAAAAACACAATCATAATAATGTTTTATGTTTGAGGACATTGAGTTTCTATAGCTTAGAAAATGCTAGGGCATTTCGAATCCTCCAGACAAGGTCATTCTTTACAAGATATTGATGGATGTGAACCTACTAGATGCATATGCTAGTAAAACAGAATATTAATTTGCAAATTTCTTTTGGAGTGATGTCTATGAACTTTAAGGAGTTAGGTAGAATTACCTTTTGAAAAATGAGTTGAGTTTGCAAGGCATGGGGACCTTGTTCTATGATGGCTAGAGCAATTGTAGATTAAAACATGATGTCACTATTGTTTTGACATTTAAATGTGTAGTGATATATGGTTATATACTTATTTCTATCTATATAAAACATGGTGCACTCTTCCCTCTCCTACATATTAATTGCATGAAGAAGGGAATCAACTTCTTAAAGTGAGTGGGAAAATTAAAAGGTGACACTCATACTAAGAATAAGGTAAAAGAACGAAGTGTACAAGCACAAGAAGTAGAGCACGAGGTCATGTAATCATGAATGGTGTAGTTGAATCAGCAATTGTGGAGGACAAGTGCATGGTTAAAAGAGTGCATGGTGATAGATGAGGGGGCAAGACCCAAAGGGGGAGGCAAGGGCCATCGCTCAAGTTGATGGGAAGAAGCAGCAAAAACAAAAACTATTGGTGGCAAGTTTTAAAAACTCTTGAAAGAGATGGGCATTCTCTGAGAAATGCTAAACAATTGCTTTTAAAAAATGAGCCTTTTTAAAAAGGAAGTGGAGGATATGGAACTTTTAGGACTCTGGTCGAGGGGAAGGACACTGAGTAAGAGGGACTAAAGAGGAGCTTTTCCTCCTTAAAATGTCAAAAGTCCATTGATGTTAGAAAAGGTTGGCAAAATGTGGATTTGAACGAGATGGGGAGTAGGGGTAAGGCAAGGGATGCATAACAAGAACAGGCGTTTGACTTGCAGGGAGTTGAGGTCAAGGAGGGCCAAGGGTATATTCTTTCACAAGCAAAATCTATGACAGTGTGGGGTGCGGGTTAGGCACGCATGATTGTAGGTATGTACACTTGTAGGAATGCAGTTTTTTGTGGGATAGTTTAAAGAGAGGGGCGACATGAGAAAACTGAAAATTAAGAGAGGCCCACATGGAAGGGTACTAACGAGGTGGGGATATCGAGGGGGCTTCTCGAAAAGGTTCATACACAAACACCAATAAGCAATTTTTCATTGCATTATGTGTAAGGGTGTGGTGTAGTATGACATAATATAAGAGCCAAAAAATGAGGCACAGACACCTATGAGAAGCAATTTTGCATTGCATGATGTGTAAGGTTGTGTAACAAGGAGCCAAAAGAGGGAGGCAATACAGAGCACACAAGTATATAATATGAGGGAGCGTAAGCCCACAATTGAATACTTGCAAAGCTCTAACTGTTTGGTTACTGTTATGTGCACATTTCAAGCTCTCTCGAAAATCTGCATGCCAGCCAAAGTTCCAATTCTCCATTTGTCCATTTCCCTTTTTCCTGCCTCCAGTCATGCATCAGTACACTTCCGTCAATCTTTCTTGCTGTTTCATCGTCAACATCCGTCCCCTCTTCCCTCTTTGGTCCTCACGACTCATCCGGCCCTCTCGCCCTCCCGGGAACTTCTCCGATGCTCATCAACCTTTTGTTAATATCATTAGCACTTCGTAAAATATGCTTGCTGGTATCATTGCCGCACCTTCTTCTCATGTGGAAGACGAATTCAATCACAACACCTAGAAAAAAAGGGTTGAATGGTGCCAACAACTTGCAAGTCCGAGGATGAACCTGCATCATGCAACATGGTCAGTGGGAAGTTGAATTATCGACTTGCAAGTTGCTGCTAGTATCATGGCCATGCACCATCTCCTCAATATGCTGATGAAGATAACAAGAAGATGATGAAGAAAAATAATTAACAAGAGTGAAGAAGAAGAACGGAAGGCGCATCATGCATGGTCTCGGACGTCAAATTTCAGTCGTGGAAGATGGTGTGGAGTCGTCTCGACACTCGACGATTGGTGGTCGAAAACCGAAGGCCTGGCGTTTGCGACCTTGAGAATTACAACCTGCAAGTGCGTTTTTATGCATTATTGAGAGCTCTGTGCACGTACTTCGATTGCAGTCACACGATCTGAGGCAGCCCTGAAATTTGAAGGCGTGCCCTAACCTCCATATTGAAGGACAAAATCTGTCATTGGCCTTCAAAAGTAAGTAAATAGGGGTAAATACATGTTTTTATATGCAAAAATTTGCAACCTTGTTCAATTGTTGGCCTTCATTTGCAACCTCAATTTTTCCAATGGCCTTCCTTCCCTATGCCTAAAGGGCTTTTCCTTCCCTATGCCTAAAGGGCTTTGAAGGTCGTTGAAGGCTTCAAATTTCACGGCTGATCTGATGTACAGACGCCGCACAGCTGGAACAATGCCAGTGTCGATGGATTTATTGGTTGGAACCTTGGGTCATGTTGTTGCTGCTGCCTGCAGGCCGACTTACGATCGTTCGGCGGACAAGATTGGCCACCTCCAGGCTCCAACTTCAATCCACATTGACACTCTGCAAACCTGCAATTCAAGGTCGGAAGTACACACGGGCGAGATAAGCGTGAGCAATGTGCAACGGCAACAACATTAATTTACGTAACCGAAAGAATATGAATACATCAGATATGGCCGGAGCTGCGGCTGTTTTAACGTGCGCATTCTGCTGTACATTCGGGCCGCCGTATGTATCAAATCAGGATACCCATGAATCGATGGAGAAACCGGCGTGATCATATCGGACTCTCTTAACTTTTTGCGGCTAATCAAAGAAACATTGCCATCAGTGGGGTTTCAACAAAATTAGTCAAAGTCGGAAACTAATCGATGGGAAGACCGGGCCGCTCTGTAAACTTTTTGCTGCTAATCAAAGAAACATTACCATCGGAGCAGATTCAATAGCATTAATCAAAGTCGGAAGGGCGCGCAATTTCACAAAATTCTTAGACGTAAGCTCGAGGATGGGGTAAGCAAAGCGCGAATCAAATTCTCTACTTGGTAGACTTCCAAGTTTTGAGAGGGGAACTTGGAAGCATCCTCCCCAAAAGATCCAATTATATTTAGCAGGCGTACACGCAGTATTCACATCGCACAGGACATATATTGTAACGGTTGCGGCTACATGCACGGTTCTTTGCACGATTCGGCCTCACAAGCCAGAAACAAAATCGCCCACATTCAGAGATTTATCCATATTTATACGCCTCCCCATGCATGAATGCACGTTACACGATAAGAGTATCCGAGAGGGGATATGCAAGCGGTGCGGTCTCATCACTGTAGGGTTTTGTGTATCAGTGTATGTGTGTGGTCTCTTAACTGACGGAGTACTTGGTTTCTGCGAATCGAGATAGGGATTTGGAGAAACGTGAAGGTGATGTGAGGGTAGTGATTCTGGTGAATCAGGATTCAGAGCGGTGTCATGAATGGTGAAGAAGCTGCCAGATGCCAGCAGCCATAGCCCATAGCCATGAGAATCGAGTTGATGCATGATGCATCCACTCTGTCACGAGAATGATCAATGAGGCAAGAGCAGCAATCCCATCGCCACCCGAGCTGGGGCACCACGATCGGCAGGATCCATCATCCTGCCTCCAGGATCCAGGCTCCAGCCTCCAGGTTTTCCTTTGCGTGGAGCATGATTGGTGATCATGCTGCAACTTGCCACCGTAAAAAACAGCGTGATGAGGCGGAAATTGGAATCTGTCTGATGGCTGATGATCACTGAGCAAGGAGCAGAGCTGAAAGAGCAGACAGCAGAGGAGCATCAAATTGATGAGATCTAACGAAATGATGTTGCAGAGTTGCGGGACGGCGGTGTTTACAAGTTAGAGTACGTTCAAATTGGGCAGTTCACGTCGTCTTCCTCTGAGGCTGTTGGGCTCACCTTGGGAAGAAGCAGGCATGGCGGGCCTTGTAGACTGTGGCTATGGTCGGCTGTATGGCTATGGCCCCGAGCTTGTTATTGCTTTCTGAGCTGTTTGTGTCGAGGGCCCCAACTTCCAAAGCCCCTCCAAATCTGTGTTCATCAATGCTGCTGCTGCTGCCGCCGCTAAAATCTAATGCTGCCAAATTTGATAAAATCTTTTCTTCCTCCTACAAACCATCTTTCTAATACCTTCTCCCACTAAACCATCTCTCTAACTTTTGTTTGCTCTTAACCCTCCCCAAGCGCATCACTTCATGGGGATGCATCCCTTGGGAGATCTCTATGGCTGACAGTGGACCTGCGCTTCTCAAGAGCCACCCACGAGTGTCAACTAGGCTGTTTAGAAAAGGGATCCAAACCTTTTATCAGATATGGGATCCAGGAGCTAGAAAATGGCTACGGCTTACAGACATTGAACAAAGATATGGATTGATAGCTCATGAGGGACAAGTTGTAAGAATCTTATTGAGTAAGATCAAAGATAAATGGCCAACTAGCCAGTATATACAAGAGGAAGTGAGCTTTAGGGGGTTTGTTTGGAGGTCAGGCAAACCCTTTTCAAAGATAGGATGAAGGATTTCAAGGAGACTGACTCTCTAAGTATCCCTTTGGCTGCTAGCTAGCACGCAGTGGAAAAAGTGCCCCTTTGGCTACTAGCACACAGTGGAAATTCCATGCCTCGGGTGACAGCTTAGAAGTTTGGGCTACAAGGCTCCGAAGGGTATGGAGGGCCACCCCCTCTTTTAAACTAAATCTACTGAAGTGGAGAGTGATTATTGGGAAAATGCCTACGAGGGCAAGGATTGCTAAATGGAATCCAAACATTGCTCCAGTATGCTTATTCTGCAAGATAGGAAAGGAGACTCACATGCACCTCTTTTGGGATTGCTTCTACACAAAAGAGATTTGGAGGCAGATCAGCCTAAGCCTTGCAAACGTTCAGATTCACTTGAAGATCAGATGGAAAATGGCTCCTTTTGGAGACAAGGGCAGCATGACTGACCCTTTACATGAACTCTGGCAGTTGATCAGAGGTTTTGTGATCATGCATGTATGGAAGTAGAGAAACGACTTCATCATGGAAGAGTGCTCGCTATGGTCATAATAAAGGAAGTTAAAAGAGCGGTTCAGTTTCTTGGGGAAAAAGATGAGAACCTTAGGATGATAGGGAGAATATGGAACTGAGATTCAGTGACTCTTCTTCTTTACTTTGTATACTTTTCTCTTTTCTTTTCTTTAATGGAATGTTATTGACTCTTTTAATACCGCAAAAAAAAAAAGAACTTTTGTTTGCTCTTAGTTGGGTTTTTAAACCCTATAATGCAAAAAAGAATAATCATATCACCGGTTTTTATGGGTTCATTGTTTAAATGTGTGTTTTTACAACTTTAATGCAAAAAATTCACTTGGATTTTTATGTGTTCCAACGTGTCATTTGCCAGTTTTTAAGCTATAATCACATCACTGGTTTTTATGGGTTGAATTTTAAAGTGTGCAAATTGTCAGCTTTTTAAACTATAATGTAAAAAATTTGACCTAGGCAAAATCTTAGCCGGTCTTTAGCCATTTGAATCTGTTAAAAAGATGCACATAATGGGTCTAACTAAGCACCATTCAATGGAAGTGGATAGACTAATCATATAAAAAAAATGCATCAGGTGGCAAGCGGCCTAGCTTGGAGGTGGTTTCTTTGCAATGGATAATGAAGGGGTTGCAGGGCAGATTGATGCTAAGGAAGTGTATTTGTGGGAAGACCTCTGGGATGCATGTGAACGAGATTGGTTGTCCCCTATGCAAGTTGAGGCAAAGTTTTTACTGACTTAGTACGAATTGGACTTTATGTGCGGAATTCTAAGTAGGGTCCCGGATGAGTGGCCTACCAATATTCACCCCTCGGAAGGATCACTACCGGAGGAGTGGGAGTGGGGGCCGGATACTCTCTTGTCCAAAATTAGTGCCAAAGCTTGGATAAGCTCCTTGCATTCAAGGAGGGCTCGTTTCAAAAGCTTAACGATAGATGGCTAAGAGATGACCCCGAACTTACATGGCATGTCAAGTTCTCACGCCTGTGGAAGGCGACACCCTACAGCAAGATCAACTTCTTCCTTAGGTGGACAGGTGGTGGACATTTTCCTATTGGCAGCCACGTCCCTTGGCTGCACGTGGACAACAAGTGCAAGTTGTGCAAACCTGCTACCAAGACCCTCACCCACCTGTTTTGGGGGTGCCCCTACAGAATCCGATCATTACATGCTCTTATTAGTGCTAAAGCCTGCTGCATTGATGATCGATCGATGCTCTTGCCTATTCTCTATAGAGCTCTACTCTAAACTCTAATTACTGCTAAGGATAACTACTCGATCGATCTGTGCTCTAACTGCCGGTCTAATGCTAAGCACAAATCGATCTCTGCTCTAATTATTATAGGTCGTCCTCCATCCATTGATCTATCATCTCTACTCTGATTACTACTTACTTCTAAGGACAAGCTCCTCCTCCATTGGTCTCTACTCTAAGGTTGTGTTTCCATGCAAGGGAAAATGGGCCATATGAGGTTTCCAGACCTCCATCGATGGCTCAGGGGTTTCTCAACCGCCACTCGCATCTTTAGTTCTCAAACAACAGTGAATCTGACACAAAAGGAGCAAGGTGCTACAGAGCAGGACTACTACAGTGTTGGGACAGAAAGAGTAGGGTGCTGTTGCACTGGGATTGGGTGGATGCTTTGTCCAAGGATGAGGCTCCTAATCCAAGGAAAGTGGCACCCACGAGGCCTAAAAGATCCACCAAAATATTATGGATTCATCCTACCACCTGTTTGCTCCTTTCGCCATTTTACCTCCTGCTTCTTCTCTCACATGGGAACCGTTCAAATGCACCTTCTAGCATTCAAATGGGCCATTTGCCCCTGCATGGAATTAGGCTGTAATAAGCCTATTCTCTAGAGCATCGATTTGTAAGCTTCCATTGCTCCTTAGGGCGGTTACACACTGGGGATGTGCTTGCCTGCCCGAGGGGAAAAGGAAAAATTTTGCCACATGTCGAGGCGCAAGTGGCTGCGATAATTTCGATGCCCGCCCAAGCACCCGGGTGGGGGTTTTCTTCACAAATGACACTGGTGGGATTTGAACTCAAGCCCTTCACACACGTAGGCCAAGTCTTGACCCTCCTACTCAACTTTTGGCGTCAGCCCTTAAATTATACATTCTCTATAGGTACTCCTACTCAACTTTTGGCGTCAATCAGAGCAGATATATAATTTAAGCCTCTAGGGAGCATAAACTAAAATATCTGTGTTGATCTGATTGATGCTAACGATATATATCCTGCCGTATGCAATCCAATTCGACCCAATTAATGCATCTACATAAAGCTGTTGATCGGAGAGCTTGCAAAGCTATTATCTGAAAATCACAGGCATGAGGTAGCAATGCAACCCGATGAAACAGAGCCTTTTGGCCCCATGGTTGTCCCGCACACCTGTCTGTCTTTCCGATGATGCACTCCCCGGAAACCTGCACTGCCGGAGGGGTGCTTGCTCACGTCGTGAGTGTTGCCCTTGGAGTCGTGTCCTTTTGCCTTTCCCAATACTAGTGAGAGAGCACACTGCAGAGCTGTAGCTGATGAGCTTCAGCTTGTTGTTGCTGCTGAAGTGTTGAATTGTTGTTGTTATTGTTGTTGTTGTTGTTATTGGGTTGCTGCTGCTGCTGTTGTTGGGTTGAGACACCCTCCTCCTGATCCCCTCCTCTGTCCTTCTCTTTCCCCCATGCTTGTCAGCTGCACATGGCAACCCACAGTCCTTTTCCCGCCTGCCCTCCCTTTTGTCTTGCTCCCAGCTCCCATCTCTTATTATCCCCCCCCCCTCCCCTGATCCCTCTCGCCAACCTCTCCGTCCTTCCCCCTGCCTTCCTTCCTCTTATGGATGTCTCCGCCTCATTCTCTGCCTGCAACACCTCCATCACCTCTCTCCTCGTCGCTTTTGGCCTCGCCCTCGCTTGCTACTTGACCTTCAAGGTCGTGAGATGCTTGTGGTGGCGGCCTCGGTGGCTGTGGCTTGCTATGGAAAAGCAGGGCGTCAGAGGCCCTTGCCCGCTCTTCATGATTGGGAATTATGTCGAGATAATGAAACTCGAAGAGAATGAATTGGCAGTGGACTTGAACTGTCTCAGGCATGACATCCTGCAGAGGATGCTGCCTTACTACACAAAATGGTCAAAAACTTACGGTAAGAAAAGCTTCGTCTTTTAACTCGCGCATGATTCTTCGACCGAATCTTATTAACGTTTTAGATCTCTGCTACGCCCCAAGGTGGTCGATGGGATCACGAATGCAAAAACCGACAATCTATTCCATCCCGTGAAAAGAGCTTGCCCTAGTATATTGAACCGTGACATGGTTTAATGCGAACGTTTTCTGCAGGACACCATTCGGTTGCATCTAGTGTGAAAATCATTAGCTACGCATCGTTTTGTTTCCTACCGAGCATTCTGAAATCTGCGGATATAATTTGCAGGGAAACGATTCGTCTTTTGGGAAGCCTCCGAGCCTAGAATCGTTGTCACGGAGCCTGAGCTTATCAGGGAGGTTTTCTCAGCCAGATGTGCGCTGACTTACGGTAAATCTTTCATACATCAGAGGTGCACAGAACATTTCTTAGGAAAGGGTGTAGTGATGGCAAATGGAGAATCGTGGGCTCGTCAAAGAAGGATAATCGCACCGGCTTTTCATCTTGAGAAGCTGAAGGTAGTCGTGCTGTTCGAATCTCTGTCCTACAATTATTTGAATTGGCTTCAGCGATCAAGGGAGCAATGCAATATTAGCGAAGGAAGCTAGCTGATCATGTTTGTTCTGCCTGGTCAGGGCTTGGCAGGAGTTATGACCAAATGTACAGAGCAGCTCTTGAGCACCTGGGAGGAGCTGCTAGGAGGCGATAACATAGTAGAAATTGAAGTGAGCAGTCATCTAAGGAGGCTTACGGCGGACATTATTGCTTGCACAGAATTTGGGAGCAGCTATGAGAAGGGGAAGAGAATTTTCGAGCTACTCACCACCTTACAGAAGCTTACGCTGCAATTTGCTCATTTCGTGTGGCTTCCAGGGAGCAGGTAAACGCAGCAATGCAACAGTGTATTAATTCATTGATATGAAGTGGTTTGCCTTTGAGACTGCTTGTATGCTCGTTAGCGAAACATTTTGGGAAGGATTGATGGATTGCTTCTCGAACTGTCGATGTTTAAGAGAAACTGGCAGGCAGCCCTGGGCGACGACATACAGGAAGCTTCTGCTTGGATGTACAGCAAACCATGATAGCTAATATGTTGCCATAACAATGCTTGAAAGGCGAGAATTTTTAATCTTGCGATCACTAAGCTTGAAAGTGTGGGTGCTTGTGCAGGTTTCTGCCAACGTCGTGGAACGTGGAAATCTGGCGATTGAAGAGGGAGATGGAGAAGTCACTGCGAGAGATAATTCAAGAGAGGAGGGATCTGGTGAACGTGGGGAGGATAGCGTCGTATGGGAAGGACTTATTGGGGCTGATGCTGGCGGAGAGCGATGGGAATCCGGCGAGGGAGGACGAGGAAGGGGCGGGGATGAGGACGTCGACGAAGCCAGAGCAGCAAAAGCCAAAGTTTAGCACGCAGCAGCTGATGGACGAGTGCAAGACGTTCTTTTTCGCGGGACATGAGACGACGGCAGGGCTGTTGACATGGGCAATGCTTCTGCTCGCAGCGAACCAAGAGTGGCAGGAGAGGGCGAGGGAGGAGGTGTTGGAGGTTTGCGAGAAGGATCAACAGCAGCTGCCGGATGCAGACACTCTCCACAAGCTCAAGATCGTAAGATCATCTTTCTCGCCAACGTTCAATCGCCATAGCTTGTTTACGATCTCGCTGTCGGACTTCGCTTGCTGTGTTGACGCGTTTCGACATAGCTGGAGCTCTCCGATCTCTGATCGTCGATGGAATTGTTATTATACGATTGCTATTGTTTCATCTTGATGCTTGTTTGTTGCTGTGTTGATACTTTCCGACATCGCTGCAGCTGCTCATCGGCGGTGATCTGATCTCTCGATCATCTTCTTGAAGATCACGGCGGTTGTTGCTAGCTCTCTTGGGTGTGTGAATGCTTGTCGCCATGGTTGAAGCTCTGCAAGCTCATTGCTGTTGATAGTATGATCTGTAGTTTGACAACCTCGTTGTTGTTCGGGCTGAACCGCGAGCAAGCTAGCTGTTGTCGGTTATTGTATTGATTGATGTCGCCATGGCTGAAGCTCTGCAAGGTGATTGTTCGCTGTAGTGATCGATTTCGCCATGGCTGAAGCTCTGCAAGCTCGTTTTTCTTGCTTTACTATTGGTGTGATGCATTTGCTCATATAGCTGAACCTCCTCCTTGCCGTGAGCTCTCTACTCGAGGACTTCTCAGATTCATCGAAGTGATACGGAGCTTCCAAATTTGTGGCACCTCGCGAAGCTCTCGCTACTTGTTGCTGGATGCATGGAAGCTGTGTGTGCACTGTGGTGTCTTGTTTGCGTGTAGCTATCAGAATGCTCAAAAGCGTTAGGTTGTTGGCTACATGAATGCTCAAAGGCTTTTACTTATTGCTGGTGAAGCTTTGTTTCGGTTGCGAGGAAGCACGCGGTAGCGAGTGGAGTTCAAGAACGTAATGCGAGTGGCGATTGATGTGATCCGAGAGATCGCGATTGTTGTTGTGGGTGGTAGCGATCGGATTCAAAGCTGAAATTACTGTTTGATGAGAAAAATCGTTGTGTGGATGTTGGATTATTGCAGCTGGGGATGATCTTGAACGAGACGTTGCGACTGTATCCGCCAGCGATTGTGATCACGAGATATGCTCTCACAGACATGAAGCTCGGAGATCTCTTCATCCCCAAGGATTCATCGGTGTGGATTCCGGTGCTGGCCATCCATCTCGATCCGGAACTCTGGGGCGACGACGCTCACCAATTCAAGCCGCAGCGCTTCGAGCATGGCGTCGCCAAGGCTTGCAAGCACCCCCTCGCCTTCATGCCTTTCGCCTTTGGCCCCCGCAACTGCGTCGGCCAGAGCTTCGCCCTCATGGAAGCTAAGATCGTTCTCGCCATGATCCTCATGCGCTACCGCTTCAGCGTTGCTCCGGGCTACCGCCATGCTCCTGTCACCATGCTCACTCTTAAGCCCAAGCATGGCGCTCAGATCATCGTCGAGAGAGTTTGATCCCCCCTCCTTCGACATCGAGAGAGCTTACTCCTTGTAAAACTCTCTCGTTCTGTACATCCGTTGCTCACTTCCATCTCTCTCTCTCTCTCTCTGTTACGCAATCTCTATAGCAATCTCTTCCACCTTTGAAAAACTTACGCAATTTGCCACCGCTTGGCCTTGTAGCCAAGAAGTTCTCGCACGCCGTCCCGACCGTCGCAGATCAACGCTCATACTTACTCTCATGTTGCAGCTTCTAATATATATTGGTCCGTCGCCGTGTCACCCCTTCTCTTCTCACCAAGGATGCAGAAGCTCCACACACCAAACCAAATCAACGACGAATTTTGCCTTCACCTTTGCTCCTGTACTGGTTTTTTTCCCCTCATCAATCCACAAGAGCTTGGCGAGCACGGCTTTAGCTGCAAGCCTTAGATTGGACGGAGTTCCCACCAGAAAAGCAGCAGCAACTGACAAAATTTTGGAGCTTGTCGAACGCACCGCAACAATTGTCAGTGGCTAAGGAAGCTGCGCCCGTTCAGATTACGTATTATCATGATGTTTGTGCTTCCGGTAACGAAAACCTATGTACGTTCTTCACAAAATGAGCATGCATAATATCCTTTCGATCAGTTAATGCACTCGCCATTTTGCCTTGTAACAGCTAAACTGTAGTGAAGCGATTCAACTGTTTTATACACCTCTGTTGCTGTCTGTGAGCTCCTATTATTTGTGGATTGGAGATGTGCGTGTGTCTTCTTGTGGCAATGCAAACAAATTGCTAGTACAAATGAACCAATGCCAACTGAAACACTGAAAATTTTGCATGGATTACCAACTCATAAGTAGAAATGAATGGGACAAATGCATCATATGCCAAAGCGTTTGTTACGAGTTCTTTCTGTATTTTAGTCTCAATTGCTTTAAAAAAACTCGTAAAGACTCATGCTTCCAAACCACTATAATCGTACCCGTATGGATACATTATGTAAAAGCAAATCCTATCCTTACTACATAGAGAGCTCTTAGAGATACTCGTTTTGTAAATCCTTATCATGAGATACTCTCGCGGGCACTTGTATATAAACTCCAAAACAACTAAAAATCTTTGGGGAAGACTCCTAACATATAATGCACACTCCCCATGCATAGTAAGTATTGTATTAATCTTGACTTTACATCATGAAAAGGATCCAAAATTGTAAATATTTATAAACAAATTAATCATGGTGTAGATTAAGTCGTTTTGAGAACCTTAAAACATAGGACAATATACTTGCCATCTAGTACTTTTTGTAAAAGCAATGCTTAATTAGTAAATAGTGAATCATGGCAAATGCAAGGAAAACACTTCAAGGCTTTGCTTAGTGAGTATAATACTCGACTTTTTGCAAAATTGTTTATCATGGTGTAAAGAAAAATCACCATTGAGTATGTAATTCTAAAGAAAATTTGCCATTGAAATTGTAATTGAACATGTTTCTTACATGTTCTTGACAATATATTTCCCCCCCTTAAAATGAAAATTCAATCTTTGAATGAAGGATATACTTATTAGTATATCTTTGATTTTTTTTCAATTTGGGGACCTATAAGCTTGTGTTTTGGGGACCTATAAGCTTGTGTTTTGCCTTACATTTGAATGGATAGATTTCTCGTAAGTATCCTTAAACTTGAGGCTTCTTGGGATGACTATCATAAAGAAAGGTGTTATAAAAATACTTAAACTAACTCCTACAAGGGTATATTATCACTTGTAAAATGCAAATTGTGCCATTAATTGCATTACTTTAATTCCTTATAAAGTTGCTAGGGACCCAATGGTATGGAGGCTTGAAAGGCGTAAAGGAAACAAGCAAACCATTTCCTTGGAATCTTTATAAAATATGCTGGTTCTACCTTTTGAATTGCTCCAAAACAATCACCATATTGGGGGTTTCTTCAAAAGGGCTTCTTTGCCATCGATGTCAAATAAAGGGAAAAGATTTTGTAAAGTAGGAAAATTCCTACTAGTACATTCATTCAAAATTATTAAAGAATTTACATTCATTCAACAATGACTAAATAATGCATTCATTCAACAATGACTAAATAATAAGTTCATACCTTTTATTGGTTATTTATATAATGGCTCCCACCATGCATTATAAAAGTCCACACAATACTTAAAAAATATGAGAAAATCGACAAAGGACTTATTCATGTGTATGTGTGCTCACGCATGCATGTGCGTGTGCATGAGCCGTCACCCATGTGTGCACATGTGCAATGATGTATATATGCATGTGCATGCATGTGCTTATGAAGTCCGCATTTGCATTCATGCATGGGTACGCATGTGCACATGTGTGTGTGTGTGTGTGCGCACACACGAGCCTATGTGCATAGACGTATGTGGGATATCAGTCCACATAATTCTTTAACAATGGGAGTGAATGCAAAAAAAGGCTTCTTCCTTTTCTTCTTCTTTTTCTTCTCTCTCTCTCTCTCTCTCTCTCTCTCTCTCTCTCTCTCTCTCTCTCTCTCTCTCTCTCGCTCTCTCACACACACACACACACACACACGTGCATGTACATTCGTTCATGCTCGGCCTGTCTCATCGACATATTTGAGTGTTCACTAAATGAACACGATAAGAATCAATTTTTAAGTATCTCAAAGAGAAACCAAAAGTCCCACTTAATGATGCTAATAGTAGTTATGCTTGTTAAACATCCTTGCATGCAAGCAACCAAGTACTAGGGGTCCTTTCATTCCAAAATCTTCAAAACAAGAGGCGCATTATTGGAAACGTACACCACCAAAGCAAGAGGTTGTATATTCCATAGAATACATGCCTTGCAATAAATGTTACAAATTTTGGTATGTAAGCATATTAAGAGATAATCCAAAATGATTGAGTTTTGTTTCCCTCTAGGTGGTGTATTACATAAAAAGCATATAAGGATTTGACATTGAAATCCCAAGGATATAAATCAACATCATGGATTCCCACTCAACCTTTGGATGATATCCACTGCCCCTCTTTAAGCTAGTCTATTTTGATCCAATCAAGGATGATTGTCCTTACAGTTTGAGGTAACTGCGTTGGAAATAGATTTTGATTTATTTGAACCACCTTTTATAAAGCTAAACTTTCATGCAAGAGATCTAAAGTTTTGAGCAATGATTGTCCTTACAAGCAAGGAGATAAGACAGAGATGAAGGGACAAGGTAGTCTATCTCATCCAAGGCTTTTCCATTAAGGTAAAAGCATAATATTCTATACCTTCTTTAAGGTCAAGTCTATAAACTCTAGAATTTTTTACCACTTCTTTAATCACATCAATTTAACAACTTTAGGGGGATAATACTAAAATTAATTTTACATGTAAGATGTGTATCTTCAAAATCAAAAGATTCATTGCTTTGAAACTGGCATAGTTCTAGAGATATCATTACCTAGAGAACCCCAGAGCATAATGTGGGGGACTGCAATAAGAATTTTTTTAAACTATAGATTTGATTTTGCCATGAACGCTAATGAATTTATCCTTTACGAAAGTGGACCTTTGTGATCCTTCAGAATACTTCTTGAGCTACTCACATTTTAGGGTTGCATATAGTTTTTTATTAAACATCCACTGTGTTATACGCAATGCCATATAACGAACTTTGCAAGTTGGGAGAAGTTGTTCTTTGATAGAGATTTCTTTTGCATGACACTTACTCATTGTACTAAATTTTTAGTGATAAGACATGTTTTAAACAATTTAATCTCTCATATAAGATCGTCACTTGGTAGGTTTGTGAATGTCCAAAGCAAAGTCATGATGATAAAAACCAACTTTAGATGCTCATAAGTTCATCAAATATTTTTCTTTTTATGGAGCATTATAGATTATAATTCTATTGTAATATATTATTCTTAAATATGGTAGAAAGTATATCGAACATGTAGATTTCAATATCTTGAACATGTAGGTTATAATTTTTAAAATGCTATTGCTGTAATATCTCATTCTCAAATATGGCACAACAAGGAAAAGGGACCATAGGCATGTTTTTAGATGCATTTTTTGATTTAAATTAAAAAGTGATGGATGCATCTAAATGCGCATCTATATAACAGCAGGATGCACTTATAGACGTACTCATACACACACTTATAGATGCTCTACATAATTTTATTTTTTTTAAAGAACGTTGTGTGGTTGCAGGAATCCCATTTCTACAGAGTGGAACGGAATTCCCTCAGCCAACAACATTTTAATCTGCACAATTCCATGCATGTCCATAGCTATTGGCAATTTGTTATATATTATTAAACGAGTTAAGGGACGAAGTACTGGAATTTGAAGTCATATACAAGCCGATGATTATAATTCCGAATAAAACATTATAACTCCAAAAAAATTTTACATCACAAAGCATTCATGGATAAAACATTGCACAAGGAAATTGAATGCCAAAAAAATAACAGAAGTGTATATTAATTCATGGCCCAAAAAGTGTTTGTATATACATATAGCACAAAGCCAAGCCACCTGTGGCTTCAAGTACAAAAAAGAATACTAGCTAGCTAGCACTAGTTTGTTGAGAGTTCACGCTCAACATCATGTGATCATGTGTGCATAGCACCATCACGTGATCATATGTGCATAGCACTAACCTTATAGAGTGCTATAAAGGAAAGGGTTAGATCCCCTAACCCTAACCCTAAAAGGGTTTGTATATATTCTATTTTTTCAACTAAATCTAGTGTACAGTTAGTCATTTGTGGTGTGCTCTCTAGCTGTGCCCTCTCTCCTCATCTCCACTCTTCTCCTCTCCACTCTTCATATTTTGTCATGATATCAGAGCATGGTTTTGCCTTCCGCTGAGGCACCACCCTTCTTGTGAGACAGAGAGATTGAGAGATTGAGAGGTTTCTATCTCCACGTGGCACACTGACCTCTGCAGGCACACATAGTGCTTCACAGTCACTACATGTGACCACTTCTGCCACCTCAACACAGAGATTCACTAGCACACCACTTGCTAGGCACAATGCCACATCATCACTGCATGTGACTCACAGTGACACATCATCATTGAGCACCATTTGTACTCCTTTTGCCCCTCCACCTAGATCAAGTCATATCTCTTGATCCAGGAAGAATTTGAGGGTGTTCCAAAAAGGAAAGTCGCTCATTTTTTTGTGCTCTACGCGCTTGTCACATCATGCACACATTTTGGTGCAAGTTACAGTCACATTTGAGCCTCGCCGACAAAACCACTTCCTTCACGCACATTTGCCTCTACATCGATGCATTTGACCTAGCACTTAAAAAGAACAAAAGAAAAGGAATTATTTGCTGTTCTTTCATCGATCGATGTTTGGTTTAGATCTAGATCAGAGTAGACTAGATCGCCATAGAGGGGACGCTTTGAATTTCCCCAAGTTGCCAATCTAAGCCATAATTCTACTTGGTGAAGAACTCAGGACTTAGGCCATTCAAACACGTAAAGGTCATTCTAATGATCGAGTAATGATCAGGCATTCATAGCTTCAGACAGAAGCAGAGGCAAAGGCAAAGGCAGAGGTAGATCATACCAGAAAAGTGGTCATCATCAACAAAATCAAAGTCAAAATCAGCATCAGCATTAGCATCATCCTCAGCAACATCAGAATCAGCAACAAAGAGGAAATCATTCCAATCGAGGAAGATTCCAAGGACGAGGAAATGCATCCACTAATGTGCCAAACATTCAGTGCAACTACTATCACAAGTTTGGACACTATGAAAGAGATTGCTGCAAGAAGCAGTACGACCAAGGCGGTCAATCCAGTAGTAATCGAGGGAATTCCCGAGGCAGAGGAAATCATCGTGGTGGACATTCTAGTCACAGTCATTTTGCAAATGAACATGGAAATATGTTTCTTGCAAGCGAGGAATTGCATCAGGCTGATACAGTGTACCTAGACACTGATTTTAATCCCAAAGAGGATTACATCTATCAAGTCGACCAAGTGGAACAGGATCCTTGGTACATTGACAGCGGTGCATCATCTCATATGACAAATCATTAGAAATGGTTCACAAAAATGAAGCCATTAGAAGGACATAAAAATGTCATCCACACAGTGGACAATACACCAAATCCAGTGGACAGGTGTTATCCCTATGAACAATTTCACTATTACAAAAGGATTAGTCAAAGATGTGCTCTATGTTCCGAAGCTCAACAAGAACCTTTTATCAGTAGGTCAAATGATAGAACACAACTACAAAGTCATCTTCGACAGTGATGAATGCACTATCAGAGACAAATCCAAAAGATGTCAGCTAGTAGCAAAAGGTGTCAAGGAAGGATGCTTATACAGAATGCTAGCTACAGTACCAGATAAGCACACCATGTCAGCTCAAATGCAATAGATGCCACTATCTGCAAAATGGCATAAGAGATATGGTCATGTCAACTTCAAGTACTTGTTAGATCTCAAGAATCAGAATATGGCAATTGGGATTCCGAAGCTACAGTTTCTTGGAAAAGTTTGTGAAGCATGTTGCTTCGACAAACAAAAGTGAACCAACTTTGTCAAAAGTACCTCTCGTGCACGAGGTATTCTTGATTTGATACATACAAATGTATGGGGTTATGCCCATACCTACAGCATCAATGGTTCACTTTACTACTTGACCTTCATCGATGACTACAGCAGATATTGTTGGGTCTACTTTCTGAAAGAGAAATCTGAAGTGTTTTCGAGATTTCAAGCATTCAAAGCCATGGTAGAAAACCAGACAGGCAGAAAGATCAAGGTCATGAGATCAGACAGAGGACATGAATACATTTCTTCAGCATTCATGAACTTTTGTAGAAATCACGGCATTCGAAGACAGTTCACATGTGCAGAAGGCTCCTCCACAGAATGCAAGAGTTGAAAGGAAGAATGGGACTTTAGCAGACAGTGCTAGAGCAATGCTTAGTGAAAAGCATCTTCCAAATCAGTATTGGGTAGAAGCAATAGCTACAGCTAACTACTTGCTTAATCGGATTCCTACCAAACTGATACAAGGTATGACTCCTTATGAAGCATTCACTAGACAAAAGTCACACATTGGGCATCTCCGCATATTTGGTTGCATAGCATATGCCCACATACATGATGATCATCGCAGAAAATTGGATGCGAAGTCACGCAAATGCATCATGGTTGGCTACTGTGAAGAAAGCAAAGCATACAAATTGTATGATCCCATCAACCGCAAAGTCATTATCTCCAGAGATGTAATCTTTGATGAGGAATCAGAATGGAAAACCTCACCTACAGAGAAGATAGAAGCATTGACTTCACAGTCATCTATAGAACAGGTTGATGAAGAAGAGCAAGAATTGCCAGAAACACCCCAAGCAGAGCCACAGCAGCTTAGATGGTCTACTAGGGAAAGCAGACCACTAGCCAGATTGACATATGCTCAGAAAGGCAAAGAAATTCAGGAGGAAACCACCAATTATGCTCTTATGACTACCATCATGGCTACAGAAGAGCCAGTGTACTTCGAAGACGCAGTAGACAAGCCAGAATGGCAAACTGCTGTGAATGAAGAAATGGAGGCTTTGTATAAAAATAACACGGGAATTATGCGACCTTCCACCAAGAAAGAAGGCCATAGCAAACAAATGGGTATACAAAGTGAAGTACAATCCAGATGGTAGTATTTAGAGATATAAAGCCAGATTAGTTGCAAAAGGATTTGCACAACAATATGGTCAGTACTATGATGAGACTTATGCTCCAATAGCAAAGATGGATTCCATATGGTTCTTGATATCACTAGCAACACTCAACAAATGGAATGTGTACCAGCTCGATGTCAAGAATGCATTTCTCAATGCTTATCTAGACGAGGAAGTCTACATGCAACAACCAGCAGGTTATGTTGAACTAGGAAAGGAGAATAAGGTTTGCCATCTCAAGAAAAGCCTCTATGGCTTAAAGCAAGCACTCAGAAGTTGGTACAATAGAATTGACAAGTAATTTGCTGATTTGGGATACATGAAGTCTAATGCAGATCATACTCTCTACTACAAAGTTCAAGGGGAAGACATTACTATTGCACTTTTGTACGTAGATGATCTGATTGTGACAGGAAGCAAGGATAGCTTCATCAGAAAATTAAAACAAGACTTATCTGTAGAGTTCGACATGAAAGATCTTGGACTTATGCACTATTGTCTTGGAATTGAGTTCTGGAGAGATTTAGATAGCACATTCATGAGTCAGCTTAAGTATGTTGACAGTCTCCTAAAGAAGTTTCATATGGCAGATTGCAAGATTGCAGCCACTCTCATGGAACAGAGTTCGAAACTTACTAAAGATTTAGAAAAGCCTACAGTCAATGACAAATACTATAGGCAGCTCATCGGATCTCTTATATATCTGACAATCACATGGCTAGATATTTGTTATACAGAGGAAGTCATCCATGGTTTCATGGATACTGTGACAGTGACTATGCCAGAGATCATGAGACTAGGAGATCGACACAGGGATATGCATTTTTTCCTTGGTCAAGGTGCTATATGATGGTTGTCAAACAAACAACCAACTGTTTCTTTGTCTTCGAGTGGAAGCAGAATATATAGAGCACTCACTACAGGTGTATGTGAGGCTATATGGCTCAGAAGACTAAAACAAATTACTTTGATGAGTCAAAGCCAACAACAATATACTGTGATAATCAAGCATTGGCCAAAAATCCAGTATATCACTCCAGGACAAAGCACGTTGATGTCAGAGAGCACTTCATCAGAGAAAGAGTGTTACTTGGTAACATCACATTGCAGCATTGTGATAGCAAAGAAAATGTTGTAGACATCTTTACCAAACCACTCGGTAAAGAGCTATTCGAGAAACATCAACTAGCTCTTGGTTTGACGTAGAGGAAGGACATTCCCATTAAAGGGGTGTGATGGAATGTAATGCTCAGTCCTTCTTCGATTCCCCAGAATCATCATCTTGAGGGAAGGCCTACTTCATGATGTTGATCTTGGGGGAAAGTGTTGAGAGTTCATGCTCAACATCATGTGATCATGTGTGCATAGCACCATCACGTGATCATATGTGCATAGCACTAACCTTATAGAGTGCTATAAAGGAAAGGGTTAGATCCCCTAACCCTAACCCTAAAAGGGTTTGTATATATTCTATTTTTTCAACTAAATCTAGTGTACAGTTAGTCATTTGTCATCTCTCCTCATCTCCACTCTTGTTCTCTCCTCTCTTCATATTTTGTCATAGTTCTAGTACTACTTTTATGACGAATCGGAGGCATCCTCATTACCTATGGTTTCAAGTACAAAAAAGAATACTAGCTAGCTAGCACAAGTTCTATGACTAATTAGAGGCATCCTCGTTATCATTCCCATCACCACTCCCACCACCCTCGGAGCCTTCTTTGTCGCCTTCTTCCTCCTCAATACCCCCAAGAGCCTATAAACGAGGGAAAACATGTATCAATGTATGAAATATCAAGACAAATTTACAACATTGACATTTCTTAAGTACTTTTAAATACCTGCATGGGTGTTCCGGTAGCTCGGCTATACTACTCCTTAGTATCAACCCCTCATCATAGAAGTGCCTCCAAGTAGATCCCCTGGCATGTCCACGATGATAGTTTATCTCAAGCAGGGTATCTGCCCACGATATCAAGCTGTAAGATGATTAAATTTGCAGATGAGTTAGAATAAAGGAACAACCTCCTAATAAACCACATAAACACAATATAATTTGAGATCAATACTTACAAATTAGGCCTCCCATGATGCAATACTCCTTGCTTCGAAATGCAAGGATCCATATTGCTCCATCTCCATCTGGATCTGTCATGCATCTCTGTGCTAAGACTGCGGTCCTGTTTCACTAACTTCATGGCTTTCTTCCACTCGCGCTTATGAGCGGTGTGTGGTTGGCCCCGACTTGGTGGTTGTCCTCCTTCTCTCCTCTCAATCTCGGCCAGTGCCTGCGTCTTTAGCAAATACCTCTTTTTGGCAAGGATACTGGTAATCTTTGTCTTTGCCCATGTGTGAATGTATTCATGGTATTCTGGATTGGGATACCTGCTATGTAAACTCTTGATGGTATCCACAACAGCCAAACTTTATTTTTGCTCTTTGAAATTCGTAAAGCAATCTCTGTAGTTCTTATGAACTACAGAGTGCATGAAGGACATCACTTCCTTCCCCCGTGAATCCTGCAAGATGCTGCCCGTCTCAGTGATATCATAGTACATATCGTACCATTACCCTCTAGCACCTCTATATCTAAATCATCCCCACCACAAAAGCAGTGTGCCATGAATACTCTATGGCCACTCTCCTTGCTACTATGCCTACTGCTATATTGTGAGACGAGCTACTACGATGGGCACTCACCTCTGCAGAAGGGGCTCCTGACTACACGAGAGTAGGTATGTGGCTTTGTGATCTAAAAAAGGGCTCCTAATTGCATGGGAGTAGGTGGGCGGCTTTGTGATCTTGAAGGGGCTCCTGACTGCATGGGAGTAGGCTGGCAGCTCTGCCTTCTACTAGGTTGTCTGGACTTCATTGGGGTGACCGAGGGATGACCACAGGTGGTTTGGGTGTGGGGTGGTTTGGATTCTGTACTCTCGACTCTTGCGGGGTGTTTTGAGTGCTTTTCATGTAGGTATATAACGACTGTGGAGTGGGAGGGTGCCTCAAAATGCTATATTATTATTGCAAGAATGCATCTTGAGGATCAGGCAAACATGAAGAGCTTCCTAGCCACATGATGAACTGCAAATACACAAAGACACAAAGGCATATACACAAGAAATGAGTAGAGCATTCAGACTAGGATATACATAGACACTCTATGAGTAATAAGAGAAAGAAGAAGAGAGAAAAGAAGAGAAAATAGGAAGTGAATAAGAGTAAAAAGAGAAAGAAGAAGAACAAAAAAGAATAGAAGAGGAGAAAGAAGAAAATAAAGGAGGACAAGAGGAGAAGAAGAGAAGAAGAGAAGAGGAGAAGAAGAGAGGAGGATTAGAAGAGAAGAGAAGAAGATAATAAGAGCATAGAAGAAAAGAGAAGAAAGAAAGAAGAGAAACAAAAAAGGGAGGAAGAGTTGATGCATGACTTCCCAGGCTATGGCGAGTGTTCAGGTAAGCATTGAGATTTTAATTATGAGTAGGCAATTGATGTGGCATTGAGAATCCACCTTGCTTATGCAACTGTATCTATTGTTTATGTCTCACTATATCAAGTTACCATGCATCATGTCTTGTTTGTGGTCCTTTGCTAGGTGCTTCATGGCCAGAGGACTTGAAGAAGGGCATCTTCATGAATCACCATCAATTTCTCTCACTTGATCATCCTAGATATGTCACCTCTTGGAATGAAGTCCCTCCACGGTCACTCACTATAGGAGATTGGAATGAAGTTCCTTCATAGTCACTCACTACAGGAGATTGTAAGCAAATCTGGGACCTTTCCACGACTCCTCCACATGGCATGAGCCGGTAAGGACTTGTAACTATTGTATGCTATATTGAATGGAAATAAAGATTGCACGCTAACACCATCTTTTGTTTAGATATTCCATATTTTATTGGCTACCATATTGGTCCTACCTCAAGATCAATCACCTACTTGATCCCATGCATATCTTCAAGAATGTGGCATCTACCATTTGGGATCATTTGATTGGGATACGAGATTCCTGAGCATAAGGGAGGATCTATGCACAACAGGGAGAGAGGGTGCATGAAGCTTGGCCACAAGAGAGACCAAATGAGTGTGTCTTTTTACCCCATGCATTATCATGGGTGTTATCAAAGAAAGAGATGGTGGTGGTGAAGCGGGCTATCACTACAATTCATACTCCCACTAGATGCATGAGGTGTTTGAAGGGGGCCTTCACAAAGAGAAAGAAAAGAGGTGTAGAGAAATTATACGTCTTGAAATCTCATGATTGGCACAAGATTCTCCAAGTAAGTATGACTTGGCTTAATCTCTTTTTCCTTCCAAATTTGTGAGTCTAGAAGACACTCATGTGTTCAGTTCATACACATTCCGTACTAACTGTGAATAAAGCCTATGTATAGTTGTACGAAAGTAGCCCTTGTAAGTGTGTACAACCATATGTCATCAATCTTCTCTCTCTCTCTCTCTCTCTCTCTCTCTCTCTCTCTCCTCACACCACCCCTCCACTCAGTGGGTTAAGCCCAAAAGTGACCCCACCTCCTACACCTCTTACACAACTCTTACTCCTAGGTGGGAACCAAAAAATTCAAAATTCAAAATTTAAATTTTGAATTCCCTCCCTCCTATCTCCTCCCTCCCTCCCTCCCTCCCCCTCCTCCCTCCCCCTCCCTCACTCCCCCTCCTCACTCCCTCCTCCCCCTCCCTCCTCGTCCCCCTCCCTCCCTCCCTCCTCCCCCTCCCCCCCCTTCCTCCCCCTCCCCCTCTTCACTCCCTCCCCCTTCTCCTCCCCCTCCCTCCCTCCCTCCTCCATGCCTACTCCTCCTGCCCTCCCCCTCCCTCTCTCCTCCATCCCTACTCCTCCTTCCCTCCCCCTCCCTCCTCCTCCATCACTGCTCCTCCTCCCCCCTCCCTTTGGCTCCTCCCTCCTCCCTCCCTCCTCCACCATGCCTACTCCTCCTCACCCTCCACACCTGCTGGTCTACCCCCCTTCCCTCCTCTTCAACTACTGGTCCTCCCTCCCCCATCCCTCCTCCTCCTTGCCCTCCCTCTTCCCACGTGTTGCTCCTTCAAGCCTGCATCTCCACATCTTCTCCTTCTCTACACTCCTTTAGTCATGGCACTATTTAAGGACGTCTCCAACAAGTACCAGGTTCACTTAGAGTTGGAGGATGAATATGCAAGCACACGTAGTCTGGGATTGAGGGGAGCTTCTAAAATCCACAGTCTACGTTCGCAAGGAAAGAAGCATCTCGACCTCTCGATAGAACGATCCTTGTATCCTTTAGATCTTGCCAACCAAAAGAGGCCTCCTTTCCATACAATGCATGAGCTAGTTCGGTTTGTTGGAAATGGACATGCGGGGTTGCTTGGTTATTGCAATCGGTTAACAGTCAATGGCTATGCAAGCAAGCGAGATGCATAGAGGCCAGGTAGAGATGCTAACACATTTTGGAAATAGCACCACTGTTGCAATGCCTAACTCTATGCAGGACCTTTAAAGGAAGAACTGGTGGATTGGTGGACTGGCCAAGAATTATAGCATTCTTGCGTATATCTTCTTCCCTATGTCTGCTACATGTCCTGTCAAATTTGGGGTCTTGATCATGGTCTAAACCCCATATCCCGACTTTGGATGCCTTTTAAATTCCAAACTATGAGTCTTGGAGAATGGATTTGATGGGACAAATTGATGTACTAGGGTCAATCCAAAGGATTACAAAGTTTGTTATTGTGAGTGTGATCACATGAGTGAGTGTGTGAACGCATGTGTGTGTGTAGGTGTGCTTGAGTTAGGTGTGATTGATGATGTGTTAGTTAGTAGATTGTGAATGAGTGAATCTAGGAGTGTGGTGTAATTGAGAGATGCTGTATCAAGTGCCTATATATTGGCCTTATCTCATTGAATAAAGTACAAGAGATATTTTGGTTGTTCCACTCCCATCTTGCTGCTTAGCCATGATCCAACATGTGGTATTAGGGCCACCACGTCCTCCTTAAGACTTACATTCAGTGCCATGTCATCATCTTCCCCAAATGAAGCTTTTTCTTCATTCTCTTCCATGAAATTTGCTTAGCCTTGTTCTCCCCATTATTCAAGCCATTTCCCATGTCCTATGAGCTAAAGTATCTCCATGCTAGGGCAAACCTCTTGCTAGGAGGAATTGACAAATGCTCGCATCATCCGCCCGTGCTGACACTATACTCAATCCATGCCATTTTGCCAATTGCAAGCTACTGTGGAGACAAATCTCTCTAATTCCTCTTAGGGGAGGCAGGGCGACCTTATGAGCTAGCTCCTATTCAAGTTTGAGTGCATTTGGTCCACAAAAAAAGGAAAAATCAAAGAAAACCCAATCGATTTTGAAGTAGTTCTCACCAACGACTAGCACATATTTCTAAGCATCCTCTAGTATAGATATTGTCCACTAATAGGGGCTTCTTTTGACACTAAAAGCTCCTTCATAGCCTCTTTAATCAAGGCAAATTTCACCCTCTAGCCAATCTCTATCTCTACAGTAGGCAGATTTCTTCATATTTTGGTCAAAGATAGTTGACCAAGCAGTCAAAACTTGGGGCTTTTATACTTGCCTAAAAGTTTTGAATATGTTTATTTCACCACAAGTACTCAGTCATGAAGCTCATATTCCCCATTATACTCTTGCTTTTCTATGCAGATGATATGATGCTTGTGCTCTCGAAGAATATGTTCTTAAGTTCCACTTGTCATGTTCTTGAATGCAGGGATGCACATGTGTGTAGATGATGCATAAATTGAGGCAGATTGGCCCTCCAAATGGGGTGGAAGGAGTGTCCATGTGATTGTATTTTTGCTAGACTCTCCTACATGCTCATCTCAAGCCACAATCCACATGCATGCAGATGCCCATACTCACACACCATGAATGACATGAGAGGGTGAAACCCTCATGCCTCTTGGGATCATATCCCTTGGGAATACCCCATTATTCTACCCTTAGCCTATGACTCTTTATGCCTACCATTGATTAATGCAATACCCATGCACAATACTACCCTTTCCTAACCATCCTAGGACCTAATTCATACATGCATATTTTATTATATTCAATTGGCCAATTTACAATGTTACAATCATAGGGTAATCGCCAGATTCCCTAGAATGATCCACTAGGATCTAATACAAAGAATCATGTCATGACATGCTTTGCTTAGAGAAGTAGGTGTCCTGATCTGTGTGCCTTCAAATAATCTTGAACAAGTGCGAGGTAATCCTTCAAGTGATCTTCATCAAACCATTGACCATCTTCCATAGGATATCCTTTAAACTTTACCAAATATCAAGATCTCTGTCTATTCCTGATACTCCTGACCTCATGGAATAGTATTCATTCTGGAACAAGTAATTCTACCCCATCTTCAAGTTTTGGTTCTTCTTCTTCTTCAATAGGCCTCACCAGTGGTTCACCTTTAAATGGCTTCAGGATGCTAACATGGAAACCATTATTCATCCTCCAGCTGGTAGTAGGCAATGTCAACCTATATGATGTTGGAGTTCCTTCTGGATGTATAACCTTTGAAACCTAGAAAGGTCCATAGTATTTTACTGCTAGCTTTACAAACTTGGTATTTCCTTGGATTGTCTTTATATGCCTTTTGTCAATCTTTAAAAGAACCAATCTCTGTTCTCATAATGTACTCCTTGTAAATCCATTTGCATGGCAATGCATGCTTTCCTTTGGGCAAATAAACCAAATCCCAAGTAGCATTCTTCATCAAAGAATCCATCTGTGACTGCATAGCCTTCTCCCACTTATGCTTGTCATTCCTAGACATAGCATCCTCAAAGCATAAAGGCTCACCACAATCTATCAACATGACATAATCTAGAGATGGAGCATATCTCTGTGGAGGTCGTGAGACTCTAGTGGAATGTCTCAACACTTGCTCACCATGAGCATCTTGCTGTCCCAACTGATTTTCCTGCATAACTTGAGGTTGTCCACCTAGATGTGGCTCTCCCACCTCACGATCTATGGTCTCTCCATGCCCTGCATGATGTGGAACAGATTGTGCATGCCTCTCATATGGTGGTTGTCCATCCTCTTGAAACACCACTCTACATATCTCAACAGTCTTTTCTAGCTTCTTGTGCATCTTTTCCTCATTAAAGATAATATCATGGCTACATACTATCTTCCTAGCCTCTGGATCCCACAATCGGTATCCCATCTTGCCTGAATCACCATATCCAAGAAAAATGCACTTCCTTGACTTTGGATTAAGCTTGTTAGCATGTGAATCCTTGTGCCACATTAGCAAAGGCCCTCTTCTTCACAAAACCATCATCCATGAGGATGATGATATGTTGACCCCCAACATACCCATGTAACTTAAATAAGTCGTGTCGACCAAAGGTGTAATGCAAACTGGCATTATTGCTCTTTTTATTATTTTCAATATTTTTACAAGAAGGTTCACCCTTTTGCTTAGGGTGAGAGGCCCTAGTTACATTGGTCTTACCCATCTTCTTCTTTAACTCTCAACAATCATAGAATCTATGATTAGTCGCTTTTTTGCATCCAAAACATTTTCTTTCCTTAAACAATCTATCCCTTTCTTGAGGAGACATGAATGGAGGTTTCACACATCCACCTAGAGTAGGTTTCCCTGTTGGTTTGCTACTAATTGTTTGTACTCTCGCTCACCTAGGAAAGAGTCGTCCATTTCGTTTAGAATTAGCTCATCAAACAAAGGGTCTGCTTTGTGAAGTTGATGCCTCATGTGTTACTTCCCTCATTCTAGGATTGACTTTCCTTTCCATTGCCTCGGCCAATCTAATGGCATCCTTTAATTTAGTTGGGTTTAGGAGTTCCAACTCATGTCGGATGTTTGGTCTAAGACCCAAATATAATTTCTCATCTTCCGTCTTCATTGTGAACTCTAGAGATAAATGCCAAAATTTTGTTGTGTATTCACTCACTGTCTCCCTATCAAGTTGTCGTAGTTTCTCCCATTTAGACATTTGATCCTCCTTATACTTAAGCGGGAGAAATGTCATCTTTAATTCCTCCAAGAATTTAGACCACTCCTTGATTGTACTACTTTTCGATTGGCGTACAGACTACCAAAGTGGTGCATCCCTCTCTAAATGTAGAGTAGCTAGTGCTAACTTCTCATTTTCTATGCGATCAAATTGTAGAAAGCATAATTGGAAATGTCTAATCCAACCGAGGTGTTTCTCCAGATGCCTAGCCCCATCATACTTTGGAAACTCAAGCCACTTCTTATGATCAAACCTTCTTTTCTTAGTGTTTTCTAAAGGGTCTGCTTGATTCTCAAATAATTTCCTTTTTAAGGGCATTTCTCTTTGAATTGTATCACTTATGATTGCTGACAATCCTTGAAGAAATTCTTGGATTGCATTGTTTGGCTAGTGTGGTGGTGATGGCATTTTTGGTGGAGGCTTGGTGGGTGGTTGAGGGTTATCGGCTAATGGATCAAATATGTTTTGGTAGATGGGGGTGTAAGGTGTTGTTCCCATGAGGTTTAATGTGAGTTGTGGAACATTTTCAAGTGTGAATTCTTGATTATAGTCCATGTTTTGGAAATGCAAATGGAGCTAATCAAGTTTTCAATTTAAACTCGTTGATGAGCTACGAGTGTGTGAAATGAATTTGAATGTGATAGAAAAATGAATTTAATGTGAGCGGAAAATAGTGGTACTCCCCTTATCCATTCGATGAAGCACCCACTCCACGTCCTTGCCGCAACTCAAAGGTGCTTCTTCGACTCTTGGGATGTATAATGGCCCCTCCTTTTCTTTTTTTTATAAAAATTGCAAAGCGGGGGGGGGGGAAGAGAAAAGGGAAATTAGAGGGAAACAAGGGGGATAAAGAAAAAGGTCCTTAGAGGGAAATAAGGGGAGGGGGGAGTTTAAAATTCTGATATGGGGGGAAAATCTGAATGACAATCAAAAGAGGGGAAGGGCCTTAATGATGACAGGCTATAGGTAGCGACAGAGGGGACACAGGCGGCGGTGGTAGAGGTGGCTGTCGGGGTTGCAGACGGCGATAGAGGGTTAGAGGCAGTGGTGGAAGAGGCAATAGAGGTGGTGGTGGTAGAGGTAGCTGGTGGGGTCAACATGCGGCTGGGTTGCAAGGGCCCGTCATTGCTATCCATGGCGTGCCACACGACACATGTGCGGCTCACAGGTTGTGCATGCTATGTGCGATAGCATGTGCCACACATCGTATAGTTAGCTGTAGCCTTAGTTAAGGTGACAATTGTAGGGCTGGGGTAGTTTGCAGCATGGATCGCATGGCACACAGGCTACGTAGTGCACAGGGCACTGCCAGCACAGGCAACAAGTGGTAGGGAGTTTGGGACTGTGCAATGGCGGGGGGTTAATGAGGCGGCTATTCCCCTGCGATGCCACGCACAGTAGCCTACACTAAATGCCACCTTAGTTAAGGCAACTGCTATAGCCAGGGCTCAAAAGGCCCATGATTGATGGTGTGGGCTCGTCCCCCTTTCTTAATGATTAAGAATGTCTATTTCGCCTACTCGTGTGCAAGAAGAAAGCATATATTTTTATTTTTTTCAGAGAGGATAAGGGAAGCCCCCTAGTCATTTCTTGATGGGTGATTCTTGATTCTCCTTGATGACTTCATGCCGATGTCAACAACTGTTGCAACTTCCACATGGCAGGCTCTCACAGTCAGAGGATCTTGGCTCTGATACCACTTGTCACATTCTTGAATGCAGGGATGCACATGTGTGTGTAGATGATGCATAAATTGAGGTAGATTGGCCCTCCAAATGGGGTGGAAGGAGTGCCCATGTGAGTGTATTTTATCTCAAGCCATAATCCATATGCATGCAAATGCCCATACTCACACACCATGAATGACACGAGAGGGTGCAACCCTCTTGTCTCTTGGGATCACATCCCTTGGGCATACACCATTATTCTATCCTTAGTCTATGACTCTTTATGCCTACCATTGATTAATGCAATACCCATGCACAATACTACCCTTTCCTAACCATCCTAGGACCTAATGCATGCATGCATATTATATTATATTAAATTGGCCAATTTACAATGTTACAGTCATAGGGTAATCACCAGATTCCCTAGAATGATCCACTAGGTCTAATACAGATAATCATGTCATGACACGACTTTCTTGAGTCTATTTGTCAAAGCTTGTAAGGCATTAGACACTGCCCATGTGGTAAGACCTTGCCTACAAGGAAAGCTTTGCTTCATCGTCAACATTGGCAAGTACAATGCAATGGACAAGCAAGTTTATCAGTCTTATACAATGGTGGCTTGGAAACGACACGAGAAGAAGATTTCCATCAAGGGGGGGGAATTTCCCTGCATTTTTAACTTATTTGTTTATGTCTCTGGTCAATAAAGGTTCTCTGCCCTGGGATGTCCCCCTTAAATCATTATTAGCCTCATGTTTGAGATTTTATCTTGTTAGACCCATGAGAATTCCCCATGCATAGTCATTGTCCAGTCTTGCAATTGTAAACCAAGAGACCAAAGTTAGAGTGAGATCCTATTGGGGTGAGGATGCCCAAATGAGTCTACTGATGCAAACTAGAGTGAGTGCCAGGTTGGGATCATGAGTGTTGTCACTAGAGGTGGGCAAGCCATGAAGTTTCCCATGGGCTACTACTAGGTCATCAATTTGTGGGGGGGTATGATGGGATAAATTGATGTACTAGGGTCAATACCAAGGATTACAAGGTCTGTGGTTGTGAGTGTGATCACATGAGTGAGTGTGTGAATGCATGTGTGTGTATAGGTGTGCCTGAGTTAGGTGTGACTGATGATGTGTTAGTTAGTAGGTTGTGAATGAGTGAATCTAGGAGTGTGGTGTGATTGAGAGATGTTGATTGAGAAATCAATGGAGAAATTAGTGGAGCTTGGGTCTCATGTATGTATCAAGTGCCTATATATTGGCCTTCTATCATGAATAAAATACAAGATTTATTTTGGTTGTTCCACTCCCATCTTGCTGCTTAGCCATGATCCAACAAGATTATTCTCCTTTGAATACTCTAGTTCTTGCATTCAATGGAGGCCTCTTCGGAGCTATCTTTGAGCTTTGCTTCAATGCGTTGTATTAAAACATTTTTAACATTTTTAAATTATTTTAGGGGTGTATTAAAACAGGATAGTAGAAAATTTTAATCAACACCATGGCTACAGCAGTTATCGCACGGTAAATCAATATATTGCACGTTAAACTATTGATTTTATTATTATCTCAATGAAGAATGTTAGAGGCCATATCTTTTGACTTTGAGAAGGAATTTCACCTTGCTATAAAAAGAAGAAGTGCTTATCTTTCTAGCTCTATAACTTTTTGTTGGATAAAACTCAAAAAATAGCATGATCTAGGTGGTTCCTTAGTTTAAATTGCCATATGCCTATAAGCGCTCAGTACTACACATAGGCCTTGTTTTGATGATTAAGCACCGATGTTTAGTGTGCACGGTGCACTAATCATCGGTCCTTACGGTGGGTTTAAAAAAGGTCGGTATAGACCGACCGTTACCATACTTTTTAATGGTCGATATATACCTAATGGAATACCAAACAATGGGTGAAAGCATAACTGAGCTGCTCCCAGTGCTCAAAAATACAAACAATCCTCCCCTGGCAAGTCTTTCAAACTCTGGCTTGACCAAATTGAATGGGACCTCGCACACCACCCCATCCACTTTGCCGTTGTCCAAAAGCCCCTTCCTCTCAATTTCCCTAGCTCTCCATTCCAGTTCTTTCTTAAGAAAGGCTTCCACAGCCACAACCGATAACAGAGAAAACCCTCCTTGGGGAACACTAGACAGGGCCTCAACATACGAGAAAAAATCCTCAGGTTTTACACGCGAGTCATTAGGGCAGGAGATCTTGGGATTTGTCTCAGATCTCACATGTCACCCCTTGTCCACTTGGTTAGGTAGTAGTAGCTGGTTCGGTTCACCAGTCTTGTCATTCATCTGCACCTCCTCAGAAACCTCAGACGTGATGCACCGATGTCTCTTCATCCCTCTCTCAATCCGAGCATGAAATCACCATCGAGTCTTGAGTCAGATTTTGAGTTGTCGGTATGCTTTGCCACATTCCTCAATCCACAAAACTGCCTTCGGCTCCACATGAGTGAGTGCATTCAAGGGAATCGCCATATGAGCTAGGAACTACAAATGTCTGTCGTGCCATTGGATCTGCCCCAAGAACTGCAAGCACTATTTAGGCATCGTTGTTGTAGGCGCTTGCATGATCATGGACACCTTGTCTGGATCCATCGCAATTCCCTCCGTCGAGATGATGTGACCCAAGAGTCGCCCACTACATACCACGAATGCGCATTTCATGGGGTTCAAACTATAAGACACCTCCCTGCATCATTGGAAACACTTCCGCAAATGCTCCAGGTGCTCGGTGAAGGTTTCAAACACGTTGGGGTCATCCAGGAAGATCCGCATGAACTCCATCAAGTATGAGCCAAAAATTTCATGCATTGCTCTTTGAAATGTGGAGGGAGAATTCCGCAATCCGAACCAGATGACTGTACACACATAGACTCCCTATGACGTGATGAATGCTATCTTTGGCTTGTCTTCCAAAGCCATCCTAATTTGATTATATCCACTATACCCATCCAAAAATGAGCACACCTCATGACCCACCACTTCATCCACAGCATGAAATCCATGTATGGTAGAGGAAAGGGTTTGGTACCATGGCCACATTCAACTTACAATAATCCACACAAATACGTAATTTTTTATATTTCTTTGGGACTATAACAATAGGTGAGATCCACTCCAGATTCTCAATCGGTGCTATGAATCTCACCCTCTATATGCGCTCCAACTCCTCTCGCACTTGTTTGGCCACATGCGGATTCATGCAATACCGCAGTGTCTTGGTCGGAGTCGCATCCGGCTCAAATTGACCCGATGGTGGTAAAAAATTTTATCCAATCCCTTCATGTCAGCATAGTCCCAAGCAAATGCATTGGAGAAATCCTTTAGCAGTGCTATCAATTCGCTTCGGAATTCGGCTATTAGCAAAATGCTAATTTTTATTGGTTTGGATGCACCATCATCCCCCAGAAAGACCGTATCCAACACATCTTCTTGCACCTATGTGATTCGGCTCATTTGTTCCTTGAATTCCTACTCCTGCTGCTATAGGAGATCTTGCAAATCCATGTCGGCTGCCGCTTGTTGTGCTACTCAACCACCTTCTCTTGGACTTTGTCGATGGAACCCGCAAAAAAATTCTGATGCAAGTAATGCTCCGTAATGCCTTCCACATCCACTGTGAATATCGGGACGACCAGGGTTAGCTTTGAGGAATGCCTCCTCCTCCTCATCCTCCAGACCATCAGCAATATTCATGGTCTATGCCAACACTGGTCATACAACACCTACCAAGGGTGCTGTCACTCCCATTACGACCCACACCTTCTTCTTGCCTCTCCGCACGGAGATGACATTTTGGTAGTACCACAAATGAGACCACGAATAAAATGCCAGCAACCTCCAAGACCATTGCTCGTAAGATCCCGAGTGGTCTACTCGGTGGTGATCCACCATGCGAACTAGGAATGGCATCGGTTCCCATGAGATCCATCCCATTTCCTGGCATGTCTTTAAGGTGTGACGATGTTGACTCCCAAACCTTCGTTCACCAGAACTTGTTCAAATGTCCGGCCTTGTGCTTTTGCATTAACCACCAAAATTCTCATATCTATGAGAGACACTGTCGGTATCGAAGAAGAATCAGCAAATCCACCTCTTTCGGCTCCGACTCCTTGTGGAGGGAGTGCAACAATTGACGATGGAATCCGAGTACCAAGTTGAGCAATCTACCCATCAAAATCTGGATCGGTTCTTCCAGAATGAATCCCATTCTTGGCTCCCTTTGTGGAGAAGTTGCCCGCTTCTTGGCTTGATTAGCCCACCAATAGTGGATCTGCTTCAACAACCTTTGGATTGTTTCTTAGTAAATGAAGTTTGAACTTTCCTTGTGCAATCTTCGGCTCCAGTTGAACAACCGGCTCCGCAAAGTGCACCTTGCATGATTCTTCGGGTGCCTTTTCAGGCTCATCTGACTTCATCAAGGGTGGCTCCTCTGCCACCAAATCTAGGACTTGCCATCACACTTGCCCCTGTACTGGCCATCAACTTGCCACCTTTCTTTGTGTGGTCATCCCCTATAGCTTTGTACCTACACGAGTGATTATACTAATTTCCAAGCATACCGACGGGTAATCCTCCACAATGTGCACCGTGGAGGTACTCGGCATCTTCCCTATCAACTTTTCCTGCTCTGATCATTGTTAATCCCATTCTTGAGTGTCCAGGAATTCATTCCGCCAATGGCCTTCTCCCAAGCAGAACAAGCATGTTTTCGGTTGATTTTGGCAAGAGGAATGTCGATTGGGGGTGTTCCTCTTGCATGTAGGATGTGTCGAGATCCTTCTCAGCAGAATCAGGCCATTACAATTGACCAATTGCGCGTTGGTTGCTGCGACTGTTATAGTGGCACCCCACTGTGTTGTGGGTGTTGGTCAAGTAGATCATACACCATTTCTCATTGAGGGCACACTCCATTGCTAAATGTCCTGGATTCCGGTAGTGAGTGCACCATAAGCCTTTCAAACCTTTGACAACCAATCCATCTCTGGAAGCCCGTAGAGTGACCTTTCCCCCTTTCGAGGCTTTCCGGGTCTTATTCTCCGCTTCCGAGTCGAACTCCTTAGTACTGGTTTCTTCAGGGATCTCTTCGGAATTGTCATCTTCCAAATATTGATTGATATCATCTAACTTCTTAGATTTCACTGATTTCTTCTTGGCTTTGCTTTTTGAGGACTTATGTTTCTTGGCCACTCTGCCATGCAGAGCCTCTCCCACTCGCACCGCTTGTGCCACGACCACCACGAGTCCCGTTTGTGTCCGATCCATTGTAGCCAAAGCCATCCGTAGGTCACTCCTCCTTCATCGTAATTGTGTCGTTGGTGTCAAAGGATTAGGAGGACCCTGTGAACGTGTTCGCATGCATGTCTACCAGTTGTGCAGATAACAAGTGCAAAATGTGCTCCCAAGACCACTAGATCAGGTTCTTCACAGCGATTTTGGCACTTGCCTGACCATAAGCAGGATGTTGTGGGTCTGTTTGCATCTGATGGAGCTCATCTCAAAATTTGCAAATGTGACGCCTCACCGCTGCAATCTCCTCTTGCAACACTGCCTGAGTGCGTGCCGATGTGCACAACCTTCCATGCGACGTGCCTCCACAATTGCATTAGGGAGAGTATGACATGGGCTCGCAAACACCCTACTAGAAGTAGGTTACTCACCAAATCGTGAATTCCTTTCGTGCATACTAAGAATGCACATCGTGATCGCCAATGTGTAGCGTCATAATACAGCGCAGACGCTACGGGGAAATACAAATGAATAAACAGTGCAACTTCTACCGAAAGAATACAAAGAACATGATAAGATGATCACAATACTCTGTAACTCTGTACATCTCGGAGCAAGAGCTCATATAACATGGAAAGAATAGAGACAGAATGCTAGTAATAGCATGTGTACAAGAACTGACTCGGTTAGAGACCGTTGAAGACCTGAACCACTTGAAGGCCTGAACCACCAACTGTTGCAACTAACCTATCCGCGCACATCCCTCGCAATCACTGCTGCTAGCCTGCATGGTTATGCAATAACACCTTTTCCTAAAAGAGCAGCGTGCATCCATGGGGGGAACCTTAGCTCTCACCGCAGCTCCAACAATTTTTTGATCTATGAATATTAAATACTTTTTGTTCTTAAATACCTCCTTAATTATTTATTAAATTATTTCTTATCTATGTACTAATTAATCTTATTGTTTATTAATTGAGTAGTAAATGTGAGATTAAGGGCTGTACAAGCTATCATACCCATTAGATATTATTTGCATGGTTGGACATGCATATTTTCTAGTTCATTACCATGAATCATGCATCAATGTACTTTGAGCCTATGTATGCATCTTTGATGGACATGATACTTTAAAAAAGCCTTAATATGAGTAAGATTAAGGCATATGCAAAGCGACATACCCATTGGATATCATTTGCATGGTTGGACATGCATATTCCCTTCTTGTCTTACCTAAACCCTAATCCCTGAACCCTAAATCCTATACTTAAACCCTAAACCATAAAGGCTAAACTCTAAACCCTAGCTAAACCCTCAATCCTAAAAGCCAAACCCTAAACCCTAAAATAAAAAATAAGTTACTTTGTTTAAGATCTAAACCCTAAACCCTAATTTAATGGTATAAAATTAGAAGACAAATCAAATTCTACAAGCATTTTTTGAAAAACTCCCATTTTTTAATGTTAATTTCTTTAAAAAAATCAAAATGTGAACAATCTAAAAAACCCCATTTTGAGGTATAAAATGGGAAAAAAAAAAGATGTGAAAATATGTTTTTAGGGACAAAAATTTAAAAATTTAAAAAATCTAGAAACTTTTTTGGAAAACCCCTCATTTCTTGCAATTTATTTGGTTTAAAAAATCAAAATGGGACATGTTTTGATAACACTCATTTTTGGGTATAGATTTGGTTAAAACATACAAATGTGAAAAAACTTAAAATTTCCTTTTTTTGGGTGGTCTCCCCCACACATCTGGGTATAATAAGGGGAAGAGGGAGGGAGTGAGGGGGAAGTAGGGAGAGGGAAATTGGGGAGCGAAAAGGAGAGGAAAGAAAGAGGAAAGGTGAGGGAGCGGGGAGTTAGAAGAGGGAGAGGGAGAAGGAGAGGTGAAAGTGGGAAGAGAAAGCAAATCCCCCCCCCCCCCCAACATATGGCTCATGCCACATGTTTAAGGGGAGAGGGGGGGTGCTTCCCCCCTCCCAACATGTGGCATGAGCCATATGTTGCCCCCCCTCCCCCCAACATATGGCTCACTCCACATGTTAGGAAAGGGGGAGCCTCCTCCCTAACCCCCCCTCCCTCCCTAACATGTGGCGTGAGCCATGGGGCGAGGGGGGAAGCCCCTCCTCCCCCCAATATGTGGTGCATGCTAGATGTTGAGAAAGGGGGGGGGGGGCGAATAGAGAAAGGGAGAAGCAAGAGGAGGGAGAGGAGGAGAGGGGAGAGGAGACAATAGGGGAGAGGGAGAGGAGGAGGAGGGAAAGGGAGAGGAGGGGAGGGGAGGGGAGAGGTGAGCAACGTGAGAGAGAGAGAGAGAGAGAGAGAGAGAGAGAGAGAGAGAGAGAGGGAGGGGAGAGGTGAGCAACATGAGAGAGAGAGAGAGAGAGAGAGAGAGAGAGAGAGGAGATGAGGGGAGAGGAGAGGCAATGAGAGAGAGGGAGAGGCGGGGAAGGGCGGGGAGTGGAGAGTTAAGAAACGCGAGAGAAAGGAGGGAAGGTGAGAGGGGAGGGGAGGGGAAGGGGGGACATGAGAGAGAGAGAGAAGGGGATAGGTGAGTGATGGGAGTTTAGAGAGAGGAGGGAAGGGGGAAGAGAGAAGAGGGGAGGGGAGTCAAGGAGAGGGGAGAGAGGGATGGCGGGAAACTATCCTCCCTTTGTTGCATCCCTCTCTCTCCTCTCCTTGACTTCCCCCCCCTCTCTAATCTCTCCCCCCCTTCCCTCGTCTCTCTCAACTCCTATCACCCACCTCTCCCTTCCTCTCTCTCATGTCGCTCCTCCCCTCTCCCCACCCCTCTCTGCTCCCCTCCTCTCTATCACGTCGATCACATCTCCCAACCCCTCCCCTCCTCTCTCTCCTCTCATCACCTCATATCACCTTTCCCCTCCCCCCCCCCCTCTCTCTGTCTCTCTCTCTCTCTCTCTCTCTCTCTCTTTGCCTCTCCTCTCCCCTCCTCTCTCTATCTCTCTCAAATCACCTCTCTCCTTCCCCCCCCTCTCTCTCTCATCACCTCTCCCCTCCCCTCATCTCCCCTCCCCACCTCTCTCTCTCTCTCTCTCTCTCTCTCTCTCTCTCTCTCTCTCTCTCTCTCTCTCTCTCATGTTGCCTCTCCCCTCACCTCATCTCTCTCACGTCACTCCCTTCCCCTCCTATCCCTTTCCCTCCTCCACCTATGCCTTTTTCCTCCTCTCTGCTCTCCCCTTTCCTCCTCTCCCTCCTCTTGCCTCTCCCTTTCCCTACTCTCCCCCCCCCCCCCTCAATATGTGGTGTGCACCACATGTTGGGGGGGGAGTGGGTAGCAGAGAGGAGGGGAGAGGGACGGCAAGGGAGGGGGGAGTTGGGAGAGGGGGAAGTGGGGAGAGAGAGAGTAGCCCCCCCCCCCCCCCCTTCCCCCTCTAACATTGGCCCATCCCATGTTTTTTTTGGGGGGGGGGGTCTCCCCCACTCCCAACATGTGGCGTGATCCATAAAGAATACTTCTAGAATCTTGACAGTAAGAAATCAAACTTTCAACACATGAAATTGCTCATGCCTATGTAAGGATCAAAGACATAAATACACAACTTGTAGCAATAAAAGCAACTATGAAGTTTGAAGAAATAGCCTAAGTCAAATTGGTTTGAAGTCTTTGACAAGGTCCTTGAGAAATGGCATCTACATTTTTTGCTAAATGCTCATGAATCCATAGTCTTTCTATGTTTTATGCTAAAGAGTCATCCCGTCATGCAACTCTAGTTATATTCTCTCACTAGAACTAGTTTTCTCTTTGTAACTTCAAATATTACTCTTTTTTGTTAGCCCATAGTGAGGGACATTGTAGTAAAGGGTTCTTAGTGTGGACATCTTATCCATTATAGCTAGTTTTTGAGCGTTTCATGGACACCTAGACTCATTAAACAAGGGTCCCTCCCCCTCCCCCTCACCTCCTATCATTGAGTAATAGAGTCTTCATCGTGTCCATAGTTGTGATTTGTCCCCTTCATCTCCTTTTTATGAGTAATACTATCTTCATTGTGTCCATTGAGTGCTTATGTGAGTTGTTTGGAATTCTTGAGAGGGATAAGGTGCAGTGAGACCACACCACAAAGTGAATGAGCAAAAAAAGATTGATAAATGCTCATAATTAATTGTAAGGTAAAATGGAAGGCAAAAATAGAGATGTCATTTACTCAAGAAGCTAGGCATATCCTTGATAAAAGATAGCACCATGACTATTTTTCTTTATTAATGTTAAACTTATGATTAATACTCCACATAGTGAGTGATATCTATGATTTGAAGTGACCTTTTTAATCTAAATTTTTAGTAGAAATCCTATGCAAAGAGTCATTGAGGTAGAAATTGGCAACTTAGTGGGAAATTTTGATGAGCATAGATGTGCAAGAATAACATGCATATGCTTTAGTGCATAATTTATTTAAAAGACAATTAGGGCATGGGTTTCATGGTAGAAAGGGAAATATGATGAACTAAGGTTGCAAAGTAAAGGCATAGAAAAGAAAATGACACAAGAGGGGTGATTGTAGGGTAGTGACAACAATGTGAAAGAGCTCAAATGAACAAGGATAGGGGTGTATGGTATTGAGTGCTTTAACCATTCCTTACAAATAGGGACTCCTAGGTACAAAAGCCAAATTTACTATGTGAGGTTGGTCGAGGCCCATGCTATACTACTTTAAAAGAGTCGCACAATGTCCGTGAAACGAGTAGGTTCTTTTTTTTGTGAAATAGGGCCGAAATTTGGCTTATTAAAATAGGAATACATCCAAGGGTTTAGAAGGGGATCATTATCTTTATCTCCATTTATTGCATGTTTTAAGTACTTAGCTTTTATGGTTGTACAAAATGAATTTTTCATGTAATCCCTTCCATGGTATCAAGACAGTCAACTTACCTTCTCATAGTCGGAAACAACCTTGAGACATGTGCATGTACCAAGCACAATCAGTGGTGGTGAGTGAAATAATTAAAATAAGGGTGGAATTATTCGATGGCCCTACCATGGAAATCTTAGGTCTAGGGCATGCTAAAAGTAGTTGTTGAGTGGGGGGGGATATTGCATGCTCATTATATGAATGAGATGATTGATTTGGGTAGCTATGAGGTGGTGCAAGTACTTGCTACTAGTGTGTGGGGATAATAATGATAATACATTTCATTTAGTGATAAAATATACTTAGAACCAACAAAGATCAATTAATGCCCAAACACTAGTTAATAACACAAGCTACATTTTGTAGGGTAGCATTGGCTAACAATATGCATGCCAACCATGAGTCTAGCTTTCTTGGGAAGTGACCAAAGAACACTAAGACTTCAAGTAACATTTTCTATGATGAAACTTTAGTGGGTAGGTTGTAGATCCATCCATCTATCCCCCCCTCCCCTCCCCCCCCTGCCCTCTCTCTCTCTCTCTCTCTCTCTCTCTCTCTCTCTCTGTATCTCTCTCTCCGAGCTTTTGGGATGTTAGAATGGTTAGTGTGTCTTCTTTGTGTCATTAATACCTTGAAGGGGTCATTCTGATGTTAACAATTGAAACTCACCCGCTTGCCCCTTAGTGGTGGATCACTTCGACTTTAAAAGTAGAATCAAACCACATTTTCTTGCTTTTATGTATTCTTTTATTGGTATTTGGCATAGTTATCCTTATGAGTCTTTTATGGAATTGTTTTTAAGGGCATTTTGAAATGTGATGCCACTTGAACATTGTAATATAGATTGTGCCTCCTCTTGAGTCTTATCTTATCTGGGAGGGGTTCAGTAGGAGCGGGTTGAACACGAGGACTATGAAGAGGAAGGAGGGGGGAGGACGAGGAGTGTAGGGTTTTGTCTTTGTGTCCCCCTCCCCCAACTAATCCTTAATTCTATGAAAACCCCTCACCCATTCACATCCTTCTATTGGTCCCCCAAGTATTGAATTTGATTTCTGTAAGAAAGGAAAAATAGGTATTTTTAAAGAAGTGATTGCTCCACTTATACTCCATTGAATTGTTTATAGGCTCTTGTAAGGGGTTTTCAATGCATGCATTCATTGACTCCGTCTTCTTTGGCCTCCACCCCTCTCTCTCGCTCTCTCTCTCTCTTCGTCTTCCTCTTCTCTCTCTCTCTTTGCAGGCCACTTGAATGAAATTCATCTTCTCTCTCTCTCTCACTCTCTCTCTCTCTCTCTCTCTTCTTCTTCTTCTTCTCTCTCTGTAGGCCACTTGAATGAAATTCATCTTGTCTGCTCATTGGGGGACATATTTATGGATTGTATAAGAATTTCGGTTCAAAATGACAAGCTATGATAAAAGGAGAAGAATTTTGGTACCTTGGTGGGCAATTAAAGAGGAGTGAGTTGGGTGCAAAATGATGTGATGGGAAGAATGTGGGGGCATTGTTTAGCAAGTTGACAAAGTGCAACCTCTGGTATTTTGAAAGGAAGGTTCAAAAAACAAGGGAGTACAAGTACGCGTGACATTGCCTTGTGAAGCGGGAAGGGCAAAGAAAAGCATGGGCAGAGTGGTGAAGCAAAGGTGAAGCAAAGGTGGGACACTTTTTTTTGGGGGGGGGTGGGGGGGGGGGGAGGAGGGGGCACTGTTCAGAGAAAACCTGCAAACTATATACAATGAACCTGCAACATTTTCATTTTCACCCGTAATTTTTTTTTCTCAATTTTGTAAAATCTGCAAAATTTTAGGCAATTTAGTTATATTTTAGCTGAAAAATCGACAAATTCTCGGGAAAGACCTTCAAAATTTGAAACCCCAAGTTTTGTGATTTGTTGAGAAAAATGTGTTCTGTGAACACTTGGGGGGTGGTAGAAAGAGTGGAGGGATGAGAGGAAGGGAGTGCTAAACAAACAAAATTTGAATGAGAGAGAGTGCTAGCTGCCTGTACGTGTAAAGGAGGGGTCCTTTTCAAGACCAACTTTGGTTGCTACTTCTTCTTCCACATCTTGCATAAAGAAGAGTTCTTTTTGCTGCTCAGAGTATCTATCTTACAGTTGTGGTTCTTGAGTGCATCTTGAGGTTGGATGCTTTGCAGTTTTCTCTCTGTCTGCCTCTGTGTGTCTCTCTCTGTCTCTGCTAGATTTACCTCCTCCTCGAGTATCAAAAAAGTTTTGGTTCTTGCAATTGGATGGTTGCATCTCTCTGTCTGTCTGTCTGTGTCCCTGCCTCCTCTTTGAGTATTTTACAGTTTTGGTGGTTGTGTGCATCTTGCAATTGCATTCTCGAAAAGCTTAATGAGTTTAGATTTTTCTAGTGTCTGTGATTTTGGCATTGGGTGCTTCCGCTTTCCCTCTCCCAAATCATCCTCCACTACTGATTGTGTGCTTGTTCTAGTTCTTCTGTGCATATCAGGCTCTCTCTCTCTCTCTCTCTCTCTCTCTCTCTCTCTCTCGTGTCTGTACAGACTAGTGAGCTCCTTTTGAATACCTCAATGCCATCCCATTCCTTAAACACCACCCTTGCATGATCTTCTCCCTCCCTTCGCGCCCACTTCCTCCAATTGCAAGAAACTGCAGCAATCGTCAATCAGCCCCCTACTCTCATCAGTACAGCTCCTTTACGCCCTTGCCAATATCCCAAAATGTTCAGGTTTGCGATCTTGCAGCTGGTTCTTTACAATTATCTCCTTGGAGTTCACTTCTCTCTTGCTTTCGATCGCTTTGATACCTCCCATATTAGCGACTTCAGCTCCACTGAGGACTGCCTTGATGGCCGCGTTTTGCCCACGAGAATGCACATTGCATCCCTGACCGAATTTGGAGCAGTTGGCGACGGTCTTACTCTCAACACACACGCATTTCACGCGGCCATATATCGCCTTGGATATCTTGCCGAGCAGGGAGGTGCTCAGCTCAACATTCCCGCAGGAAGATGGCTCACGGGCAGCTTCAACCTCACAAGTCATTTCACTTTGTATCTGGAAAGAGGAGCTGTTATTTTGGGCTCTCAAGTGCGTCTCTGTCTCCATTTTGCAGAGGCGATATTGTCTGTAGTTTCATGCATATAGGAGAGCGTTTCTAGTAATGTCATTCGGCAGGGAAAGGTGACGAGTTGATACCCGCAAGGTGTTATATTTGATTTTATTTCCTTCTCGTGAGATACTTATTGACGAGTGCTTCGGAAACAGAACCCGAAAGACTGGCCCGTCATAGATCCGCTGCCATCGTACGGTCGGGGACGAGAACGCCCAGGTGGAAGACATATCAGTCTCGTTCACGGCCAGGACCTTGTCGACGTCATCATTACAGGTGAACTGGATTACTGCAATAAATTTAAGGTGTCGTGATGCAATCTGTCGTTCAGTACCTGATGATAGAGGAGCATTGCCGAATGGCTTCCTAACAAAATCAGCCATGACAGGTGAAAATGGTATCATCGATGGTCAGGGGGAAACCTGGTGGAAGATGTGGTATGATCGCACATTGGACTATACACGAGGACACCTTGTGGAACTTGTCAGCTCTGGGAAGATTGTCATTTCGAATGTTACTTTAAGAAATTCTCCTTTCTGGACTATCCATCCTGTTTATTGCAAGTACGTGTTCGAGATGCTCCAATTTCCTGTCCTCTGAGCATTGGTGTGGAAAGGGGAAATATATCAACGGAGAAAACTACGGGTCCGTATATAGAGCATTTATACATGCATATAGGAGGTGCTTTAGCAGTAATCGACATCATATCAGGCTGCTTCAGTTCAACTTAAGGTAGTATTTAAGGGGGGAAGATTTTAGGAGCTAGCCGTGCTGAGATCTGTATTGAACTGTTTTTCCTGCAGCAGCGTGGTTATTAAAGGGGTGTCCATTTTGGCTCCAAGTACTGCTCCAAACACAGATGGCATTGATCCAGGTATCATTTCGTGCAGTGAATTGAAACTCAGGTAGTAGTATCAACGGAAAAAAAACCTCTCCCAGTTGTAGGTTTGAAAATATGTTAGGCACTATTTTGACTACTGAAAGCTTGGAGACAATTAAACGCACAGGTCTGTGTCTGTAAACAACGTTCTCTCTCTCTCTCTCTCTCTCTCTCTCTCTCTCTTTACTGGAAGCTTGGAGATAATTAAATGCACAGGTCTGTGTCTGTAAACAACTCTCTCTCTCCCCCCCCCTCTCTCTCTCTCTATATATATATATGTGTGTGTGTGTGTGTGTGTGTGTGTGTGTGTGTGTGTGTGTGTGTTTCCAAGTGTGCATATTTTGAGTATAAAAAATGTCACAGTAGCTAGTCCCTGATATGCATAATGGAGTTTATGGTTTTCAACCTTGTGAAACTGCACACTAGAGGATGAGTTTTAGGCATGTTCATGCTGCTCTCACTTGAAAATAAAACGTCTTCTATAAAACACATTTTTCAGATTCCAGCTCGAATGTATGCATTGAAGACTGTTACATCAGTAATGGTGATGACATGATTGCACTCAAGAGTGGTTGGGATGAATATGGCATTGCTGTTGGCCGCCCGACCTCAAACATCATTGTCAGACGTATCACAGGCACAACCCCATTCTCTGGAATATCTATTGGTAGTGAAATGTCAGGAGGCATTAAAGATGTCTATATTGAGGATGTTCATGTATTCGACACAGGGACAGGAATCAGGGTGAAAACAGCTCCCGGGCGGGGTGGTTATGTGACCAACATCACAATTTCTGGCATGACAATGGCCAAAGTGAGCAAGGCAATTGATATTAGCGTGGACATAGGGGAACATCCAGATGGCAATTATAATCCCAATGCTTTTCCGTTCGTAAATGGTATTGCCATCAAGAACATAGTGGGCAATCAGGTGTCTTCTGCAGGAAGGTTTTTGGGTCTCAAAGAATCTCCTCTTCTGAACATCTGTCTGTCAAGTATCTCTTTAAACTTATTGACACAGGGCACATGGTCTTGTTCTTATGTACAAGGTTCAGCATCCTCAGTATATCCTCTGGCATGTTTGGAACTGCAAAGTTCCAATGATAGGTTTTGCGGAATGCCATCCGATAATCTCTAATATGAGTCCTGGATAAACTATCCCTGAGGCGAGTCCTGGTTAAAGCATGGCATTGAATCCTTGAGCTTCTTATACATCAAAGAGACTGGGTCCAAGGCTTTTTGTGCAGCAACCACATCCACCTTATATAATCAGTTTGAGCACTGTAAGTGACACCTTTGACATCAGAGTTTTTTGTTCTACATGCACATTTCTAACATATAAATGGTGGTGCTCTCTTATCTTCAAGTGTCGGAGTGTGATTCTCCAAAAACAGGCAGTCATCTGATCACCAGCATTAGGCTCATTTATCTTTCATGACTGAGTCTGCAGTGGTGACTGGGTTACGAGTTGTAGATGATTTTGATGGCATATTGGCTCCACTTTTGAGGATGTGGTTATAGTAAATATAGTTCTACTTTTGGTACTTATGGAGACACATCTAGACACACAAGGAACACGAAGAGGCTTGTTTCATTGGATGAGCCATGATAACCTTACTGTTGGGTTGGTGCAGTTCTCTGGAGCTAAAAGTGGAGGGCTTTGTTCAGTTGATGATAGCATTGGTATATCCTTGAGGATTAAAATGTAATACTCATCTTCACATGCGGCTGTAGCTTTGATATAGGGAATGTGGACTACTTGATCAGCCTTCCACTTTAGGGCCAGCGATTGTCATGACGAGTCTTCCTCTCACCTCTGGAATGCTGGCATAAACTCAGTGGGAAATGGATGCTCCTCTGTGTGTTTGATAGTATAGATATGTGTATATGTGCAACAGCATATGTTTATACTATGGTCTACACCCAAATTTTGGCGTAAAGTTGTGGGCGACTATCATGAGTTAAAAAATGCATTATTGGTTTGGATTTAGAGGATGACTTTGGGCATGTTCCTGGGTTCATCTAGAAATATTTTGTTTATTTTGCTCCTCTTTTGCATGATTCCAGGTGGCCTCCAGCACTTGCTTCTGGATCTCTTCCCCTTCTCTCTCACACCTGTCACCTCTCAGGAGGGGGATTCACCTGAGCAGTTCTCAGCCTCACTGCCTAATTACACTCCTTTTGCTTGTTTACTGGTGAATTTGCCAGCTTGTTCGTAAGTTTGTCAGGCTCTCAGCGGATGAGCAACTCAACAAAGCTTTTCCTCAAAGTGCTAACCAGCCAGCCTTCAGAATCATCAAAAGTATCCCAAGGGGATATTTGAGGTTCTTAGTTTTGTGTCATTCTCGAAGGCCTACTTTCTACCCCCTCGTTCTTGTTTTTTCCTTGTTTTTCTTCCACCTATCTTGGAGCCTTTGCAGCTGGGCGAGCCTGTGAATTTTAGCCGAATGTTTGGTCTCACTTATTTGATTTCCTAGGAGATTGCAGGTTCTTTTAACACAGTTCACGATGCTCTTTGAAGATAAGTGAGTGATCTAGGAGTGAGCCTTCAAAATCACCACAAGACCTTAGAGGACATCTAACAATGATTAGAGTTCTATTTTTTCATTTTTGAAGCTGTATATTCTACTGCAAAGTCTCGCCTCAGCTTTCCCTTCCTGTCTTGACCAGTGCTGTATAAGGAGTACTCTGAAAGGAATTCAAGGCTAGCTGCTCCTCAAATGCTCAGAGTTCTGTTTTCTCTGTCCTTGTTCTGATTTCTGTTCTCTACCTACCCTGGAAACTCACTATTGCCTTTCAAGCCGTGTTCAGCCTTAAGATAAGCATTGCCTCTGTTCAGTCTCATGTTGACTGCTTCAGCTTCGTGGGTGACTGCAGATTCTTGCTGGAAGCATACAACATGTATTACAGTCTCTCTCTCCCCCCCCCCCCCCCCCCCCCTCCCCCTGCCCCCCCCCGTTTATACAACAAGAGGTTGAGCGGGTCTTCAGAGACAATCTATGGCAGGTGTATATTCTGCAGATATAGGTTATCACTGTCACAACCACAGGCCACTGAAATGGCATTCTGAGAGCATTTTCTCCACCTGACTGAGGATGGCTGCACCTTAAGCACTGGGGCACCTACAGATCCACCTCACATGCAAAATTGATTGCCATTGGCCAGCTTTGGGCACCATCATCCCAATGTCAGGTTGACGCAGGGCGAGAGTTGAGTCCACATGATATCGCCGAGACTTGGGGCTATGCACTTTATGCAAAATGTATGAGGTGGAGACAAAGGACCATGTACTTATGAGTTGCCTTAGGTACTATGAGATCTGAGGTTGATATTACAGCTTATTCCGTATGTATTGTCTTAGACATGAGTTGGTCATTGATTACTTGGACTCGCAATATGTTCCTCTCAAAGATATATATAGACTCATGAAGCCCAAAATAAGTCATAGCAACCACCCTAGCAAGCGATCATAGCCTACATGAGAGAGCAGCCCAAATCTTGGGCCCGCCCTCTATAGGCAATAGATTTGTAGGAGGTTAGGTACATGCGAGGCACCCTTATTGTCACGCTATATCACCAGGCTACCTCATGACACTTGCGGGTTTATCCTATGAAGGGTAGCAAGGGACGACAATAGTAGATCATTAACATGTTCCAAAAAACACCAAGCTTTGCAATGGGACCTCAGTTGGGCTTGCACAGAGCTCAGATCACTCTTGGTTGACATTTGATAGGATCCCCCTTAGGGTTCTCATACATACATTCAAATTACTCCCCCCGCCCGCTGCCCTCGTCCCCCCCTCCCAACCCTTTTGTTCCTATCCTCCCATCTTCCCTAACCGCTCTCTCCTAGCCTTTGTTCTATTCCTCTGTGCATCGCAAGGAACTCTTTTAGTTTAGCTGAAGTGAATGAGTCTTTCCTTGTGTTCCATGCTGCTCGTATCCATTTCCCAATGTTTGTGCATAGTGTGTGACATGTGTCTTGATTTGGAATTTTCTTTGAATTCAACTTCAACACCAACATGTCTATTATATGCCTATTTGGGCAATCAAGTGTAAAGACAATCTTTAATCTATTCAAAGGCCGTGTAGATTAACCTCATAGCCATTGCTTCATGACCCCAGACGCCCTTGGCTTTTTACGCATGTGAAGAGATCCCCTCGTCTCTTGATGGCCTAGAATCTTCTAGAGCTTCCTTGAACTCTGTGCATGTGACATGTGATGGCAAGTGCCACCTATGGACTATGCCCTTTCACGTAGCTGCGTGAGGAGAACATGGCCCGGCTTGAGCATGTTCTGCAAACTGAGTCTGAGCTACAAAACCAGATAGTATCTCTTCATGCTCAATTAAAGAATCTTCAAGAGAAGTTGGACCTAGTTTACTGTTAGAAATCGACCAACAGAGGGTACGCACAGCAGAAGACTGATAGAATAGCCCAAGAGCTCACACTGTGTGTGTGTGGGAGTGTGGAATCACAAACTTCTTAACTTAATGTGCATCAAAAAGATGTGCAGACTCGCACAGCGGAAGAGTGATAGAATAGCCCAAGAGCTCACACTGTGTGTGTGTGGGAGTGTGGAATCACAAACTTCTTAACTTAATGTGCATCAAAAAGATGTGCACACTCATCAATAGACAATGAACCAACCAGATAGAGAAACCACCAAAATAATATATTTCCGTCCAAAGCTATGGACACAATGCAAAAGAGATAGATCCAGAGTCCCACCAATGGTGTGGTCGTCTGATTTTACCACAAGGTCCTCCTATCTGCCGGATATCTCTAGACTCGAACCCGCGTGCTCCACCTCGAGCGTAGGTAGACTCTCTGTCTCGATCTCAGCACCCTGCTACCCTGGTAGGCAGCCTAGGGTCCAGCCTTGTGAGCTAAGTCTGCAGCAGCACCTCCAGCTCTTCTTTACCTCCTGGTTGTAGGCCAAAGGATGAGGGTAAGCTGCTCCTATCTGCTCCTCTGATGGCTGACCTGCTGGATGTGAAGAATGAGGCTGGATGCCTCCTTTTATAGGCCCAAAGGGCCCCTTGAAGTGACCCACTGGCCTGCCCTAATATGGCTGACCAGTCATAAAACTGACCCCACAGGCCCACCCTTTTTATTGGGCTGTGGGCACATCTCTAGGTCTGTGTGCTCCCTGCCTTGAAGTGGGGGCCCAGCCCCCCTTGCTTTGTGTGCCAGCCCCCTCCCACTCCCCTCTATGCATCGGGCTGTGGGCTGGCCTATGTGGCCCACCAATTTCCTGGCCCTATATAAGGGCAGGGTGCTGCCCACTGTAGCCCCTCCCTTCCCTGCAGCTCCTGTGCTGCTGCCAGGCCACCTTGAGGACCTTCTTGCAGGTTGTATCCCTGCCCATGGATCCGCATGCTGCCGTACTGCTTGTTTCCCTGCCTGTAGCCAGCCGCCATGTTTTGCACCTCTGCCAGGCTCTTGTGCTGCCTCGCCACCTGCTGTAGGGCACACACATCTGCCCACAGTCCTTGCCTCCTGGGTTCCATGGCTTTCTCTTCTTTGATGTGAGGTGCTGCCCATGTGGCAGCCCCCTCTCTTTCTTTTCTCTTGGGCACATCCTGCCATAGGTCTCACTCCCCCACACTCTTCTCATATGGGGCTTACAGATGGGGAGGTGACATTTCCAACAGTTACATCAATTATAATATCAAAACGTGAAGGTGGGTCACGCTCAGGTAGGAAAACATGAAGGCAAGACTCTGCATGCATGTAAGGTTGGCGGTGACAAGGTCATTTGATAACAATTGGTCACTACAACTCAAAGAAGGTTAGGACCTAGAAGTACCAAGTAGGAGGCTCACAAGTGTGGGAGCGTGAAAGCAGGGACCTTGCTGAAGGATGACCCTGATTCAGAGGTTCTTGGGAATCGACTTTCACGACTGGAGGATAGGGCATTGTGAGAAGGAGGGTGACTCAGGTTCAGTCAGGTGCGTTCAGAGTTCTGATCTACTGAAGGTTGAGTTTGTTCGACTTTGTTGTGTGGTTTAGCAATAGAGATGTCGATATCTTCATCCTCTTCAGCCCGTGCTCTCTCTTCCTCCTTCCTTTGATTTCTTCCTTTCACCATCCCTAACTTTGGAGAGTCTAGAAAACTAGGTGGGTCAAATTACCCGATCGGGAAGGTGAAGATCCAGAGTCATTTAGTAGCTCGGAAGCTGTGGAAATTGACAATGGGAGTGGAGGCGAAGTCGGAGGATATGGTGAACAAGGAGGGGAAGATACTCATGCCAATAGATGGAGAGGAGCTCGAAGCTTGGGAATACAGAGATGCCCATTCCCTAGCATTGATCATAGGGAATATGGTGAACTCTGTGCTTCGTCATATCCAAATGGCGGAGACGTCAGTAGAGGCATGGGTCATTCTGAAGGATTTGTATGAGACACACAACACATCCTGGATCTTGCTTCTTCAGCATCAGCTTGACAACCTTGATATGGATGAGGGAGATTCGGTACATGACCACTTGACGAAGGTCAAGGTGGTGAGGGATCAACTGGCATCAGTTGGTCAGAAGGTGGACTCATGCCATTTGGCCTTGATGGTAGTGAGGAGGCTACCTCAGAGTTTTAAAAGCTTTGTTACGACTGTGATAGCAGGACAGAGGACCAAACCTTTGACTTTTAAGGAGTTGGGTGCTTTACTGCTACATGAAGAAGCTAGGGAGAAGCTCTACAACAACAACAAAGACGACAAGGCACTGCTGGTGAAGGATTATGCTGGCAAAGGAAAGGGCAAACCTAACGGTGGATTGCCAAGAAGGATGACTTTGATGATGAGGACACTTCCAAGAGGAAGCAGAAGAAGAAATGCTTCTATTGTGATAAGCCAGGCCATTTTGCGAAGGATTGTAGAAAGAAGGCGGATTAGAAAAACAAGAGAAAGGAGTCGGACTCAAATTCAAAGGGTGACACAAAAGCCAAAGCAAATGTGGTAATCGAAGAGTTGTTCTTAGTGACATCTCCGTGTGTTACTGAGTTTAGATATGCCGACCTAGGAACCATAGTGACGATGTCTGACATTGACATGTGGATCGACGAGGAGTTAGAAGCCTTTGTGAAGGTGAAGGACAGCATGGAGTGCTTGGTATCTTCCAAGTGCATGGCTGTTGATACTGACACGAGGGTGGATTCCATGGAGTGCCTTGGGGTTTCATGCTTAGATGGATGTTGTACTTAAGAAGGGGACAATACAAGATTACACAGGCTATTGGTATGTGCCTCAATGAGGTGCATGATTTGCTTTCAGAGCAAGCATACAGCCAGTACCACGAACTGGTATGTACTTGATGATTTAAATTTGAGCCTTTATAGGATGCTGTGGAGAGACTCTGCTCTTCATTTGTCTCAGGTGATGCGAGATTGGAAGGAATTGGCCTTCTTCGAAGGTAAAAGGGGGAGTGTGGGTGCTTCTTCAAATCCCGGACACACATTGCTAGAAGGTGATGGACAAGGTTTACTGAAGCCAGAAGAGTACGTGCTTGAGAGCTCAGTGAGAGTTCGTGGTCCAGGTTATCTAGAGATATTCATTTGTTGCAGACCTTGCCAAAGGAAGGATGGGTTGAAAGAGACCCTCAGAGCATGGTGCTTGGAAGACTCCAGGTTGTTCACTCATTATGGGGACAATTGGAAGATCGTGGCATCTGGATTGCTCGAGTTCGAAGGCGGGAACGTGATTGAAGGTGGTGGTGCCATCGACGTGTTGGCATTAGGCCGGTGTCAGTGAGAGGGGGTGTTGGAAAGCTCACCTCCCCATCTGTAATCCCCAATATGAGGAGAGCGTGGGGGAGGGAGACCTAGGGCAAGATGTGCCCAAGAGAAAGAAAGAGAGGGGGCTGCCACATGGGCAGCACCTCACGTCAAAGAAGAGAAAGCCATGGAACCCAGGAGGCAAGGACTCTGGGCAGATGTGTGCCCTACAGCAGGTGGCGGGGCAGCACAAGAGCCTGGCAGAGGTGCAAAACATGGCGGCTGTCTACAGGCAGGCACACAAGCAGTACGGCAGCATGGCGGATCCATGGGCAGGGATACAACCTGCAAGAAGGTCCTGAAGGTGGCCTGGCAGCAGCACAGGAGTTGCAGGGAAGGGAGGGGCTGCAGTGGGCAGCACCCTGCCCTTATATAGGGCCAGGAAACTGGTGGGCCACATAGGCCAGCCCACAGCCCCATGCGTAGGGGGGAGTGGGAGGAGGCTGGCACACAAAGCAAGGGGAGCTTGGCCCCCACTTCAAGGGAAGCACACAGCCCTAGAGATGTGCCCACAACCCAATAAAAAGGGGCCTGTGGGATCGGTTTTATGGCAGACTGGTCGGCCATATTAGGGCAGGCCAGTGGGTCACTTCAAGGGGCCCTTTGGGCCTATAAAAGGAGGCATCCAGCCTCATTCTTCACATCCAGCAGGTCAGCCATCAGAGGAGCAGATAGGAGCAGGTTACCCTCATCACTTGGCCTACAACCAGGAGGTAAAGGAGAGCTGGAGGTGCTGCTGCAGACTTAGCTCACAAGGCTGGACCCTAGGCTGCCTACCAGGGTAGCAGGGTGCTGAGATCGAGACAGAGTCTACCTACGCTCGAGGTGGAGCACGCGGGCTCGAGTCTAGAGATTACCGGCAGATAGGAGGACCTTGTGGTAAAATCAGAGGACCACACCATTGGTGGGACTCTGGATCTATCTCTTTTGTATTGTGTCCATAGCTTTGGACGGAAATTTTGGTGGTTTCTCTATCTGGGTGGTTCATTGTCTATTGATGAGTTTGCACATCTTTTTGATGCACATTAAGTTAAGATGTTTGTGATTCCACACTCCCACACACACATAGTGTGAGCTCTTGGGCTATTCTATTAGTCTTCCGCTGTGCGTACCCTCTGTTGGTCGATTTCTAACATGGTATCAAAGTCCAAGTAGGAGGCTCACAAGTGTGGGAGCATGAAAGCAGGGACCTTGCTGAAGGATGACCCTGATTCAGAGGCTCTTGGGAATCGACCTCCACGACTGGAGGACAGGGCATTGTGAGAAGGAGGGTGACTCAGGTTCAGTTAGGTGCGTTCAGAGTTCTGATCTACTGAAGGTTGAGTTTGTTCGACTTTGTTGTGTGGTTTAGCAACAGAGATGTCGATCTCTTCATCCTCTTCAGCCCTTGCTCTCCCTTCCTCCTCCCTTAGATTTTTTTCTTTCACCATCCCTAACTTTGGAGAGTCTGGAAAACTGGATGGGTCAAATTACCCGATCGGGAAGGTGAAGATCCAGAGTCATTTAGTAGCTCAGAAGCTGTGGAAATTGACAAGGGGAGTGGAGGCAAAGCCAGAGGACATGGTGAACAAGGAGGAGACAGGTTGCTACTAGATCGTCAGTTTGGTCACTTATTTTATCATATCTATTCTAAATTTGGTGATTATTGGCTCATATGAAGGTGCTTCATCAACTCTTTCTATCGATAGTCATATCATAGGGTTTTCATAAATGCTTGATGCTTCTGTTTTGCTTTTTTGTAGAGGTTACTAGTGGTAGCTACCATTGCAAAATGTGGTAGGTATTTTACCACCTTATCATGCTTCTACCCAGTGCTCATATACAATGTAGTTACAAACCTCATAAAAACAAGCCTCTAAGGAGGGGGGTCGTTGAAATGACTCTGTTCCTATTTGCGTTGGGAAATTATTTCGAGTGGGCTGCCAAAACTGCATTAACTGCCGAGGATCTAGCTGCTCATCCCAACGAGTGGGCCTTCGGGCCCATAGGAGCTTTTCTGCCATCCGCCAAGATCTGGATTTTCTCGGGGAAGGCCAAGAAGGCCTGGAAACTCCAATTTCCAGCTGGTCAATAACTAATAAATTTGCTATGTTGATCACTAACAATGTTGGTTGGTAGGCCATACAATCTATAAACATGTCATCTTGGTCAATTGATGCACAATAACCTACATAGAGTCATGCCCTCTCCGTGTCGTAGGTAATCCAACAATAAAATCCATGCCCTCTCCGTGTCGTAGGTAATCCAACAATAAAATCCATGCCCTCTGTGTGTTGTACGCAATGCAACAATAAAATACACGAAGTTGCTTTCCTAATTGCCAGATGGGATCTCTAAAGGATATAAGATTGAGCCCGTAGATGTCCTTGTTTATTCCAAACCAAAAGAACCGCCTTTTCACAATTACATACATCTTTGGAATTCTCGGGTACCTAGAATCAGAATATCATGACATTCCAAAAAAATGCAGTAGGCATTTTGTCATATCAGAGTTTGTCAGTGGAGAGATTTTGAAAGTGGAATTTGGTTTACATGCATAAGTTTTGTGAATGAATCAAGGCTCCAGATTTCTTACAATTGGTATCAGAACGGATCTTTTGAGGGAGCAGTTTGTGAGATTGAGATGCTGATCGTGGTCTTTGTAGAAGATTTTGAAGAAATTTGTCACAGCCATTCATCGGATTCACTGAAGAAACTCTAGAAATTGTGGATAGCTCTTCAAGGTTTGGAAGGTTATCTTCTTTGAAGTATATATCCAAGCTTATACTCTTTGATATAGAGCCGCTAGAGGGTGTTTACGCTTTTTGTACTGACAAGAAGTTTGCCAGTTGAAAGGCGTTCTCTACAGTCCGCATGGAAGCAGTTTTTTGGTCTCGTCGTAAAGATCTAACGAGTTCTTTGAGGTTGGTTTGAGCGCCATCGTAAGGATTTCAGCATATGATTCTAGAGAATTTGTGATAGAAGAATTGCACCTGTGAATTAAATCTACAAATTGCATGATATGAAAACAAGAACTTCATGATTTTGAGTTTCAGCAAAATGAAGCAGTGGCAATTTAGTTTGCGTAGCAGAAGAGTGATGGATGCCTATGGTTTTTAGACTGTAGCTCGTCCCCTCTTTGTTTAGAGGTGCTACAATGTAGTACTGAAGGCAATCCGTTGCTCTTATTGAAAGAGCCGATTGTGACTAGATTTTTTGATGGTTGCAGACAGATTTTATTAGAGTTTTCAAACTATTTGGCCCTTTTGCAGCTAATGGTATTTGCCTCTCTTTGAGCAATCTTTCTTTAGGTCCGAATGAAGATGAAGAAGAGACAATTGGCAATTTCGAATATCAGATCTTTTCTGTGAGTCTTGCCCTGTGTGGGTGACCTGGTTAGGTGTTCTTTTACATTATTGAGATGTTTTTGGCTTGCCATATGTGGAGGCTTAAGTGAAGTCGATGGGCATTGCAAAAGCTTATTTTTTTTGGGATTCGGCGCTTGGGATTCGCGCCACGTGGAGCCACACCAACGCTTCGGATTAGTGCCACTTGCTTCCCTTGAAATCCTCTCTCTCTATCTTTCTCCCTCTCTCCCTCTCTCTCTCTCTCTCAGCTTTCTGCCCCCTTTTCCATGTTGCACATTCAATTCGTCTTCTTTTTTAATCTCGGGCAGGCCTTATGAATGATTTTCATCATTCATCTTGTTTATGATTCGTTCAGCCGTGTGTGCGTAGCCGTTGTTTTTGCTCTTCTACATTATTCGGATGGTTTTTTTTCTTCAACAAAAGTTCTAGTCCCCTTTCAGATTAAGGAGGATGTTTGAATAATCTTCTTGGGGTTTGTAATTAAAGTTCTAAGGTTCAAAGGGGATCGAGCATGCAATCACATGTGGCAGGAATTCGTAGATAGAAAGACATGGTGGCCCAATCAAGTATGGTGGATTCTCGAAGTTATGGCAAAATTCTTTGTGGCGGTTTGATGCATCTATACCTATGGGCTCAATGCATCTAGTTCTCACACTTTGTCTAGAGATCAACTCGTGGTGAGAGCTTTGATGAGAGTCGGTGGCGAGCCCTTGTCAAGTCTATAGAATTAGTAGTCATGCAACTGGTGTGCTTTAGGCTCCATAGAGATTCAGGTCCTCTTGTAAGCCAACAAGCATAGTAGCAATGAGGCAATTTATTTTTGTGTTAGTTCGTGTTATGAATTTTTCAATCAAGATCAGTAAGAAATCTCTTGATCCATTTATTGTGTCATTATCTCTTTCTGAAGCATGATTAGTTGAATGAAGATTTGTGAAAATCCAATCTGCTGCAAATTGATATCGTTTGTAAAGCCTTGTTATTTTATGTAGCAGGCATTTTGTCATATTAGAGTTTGTGAGTGGAGACATTGGGAAAGTGGAATTTGATTTACATGCATAAGTTTCGTGAGTGAATCAAGGCTTCCGATTTCTTACAAATACATTCCCTTACAAATCTTCTAGTTGAACTGTCTCATTAGGATAGACTTCACCTAATCGGTAGGGACTATTTCTTCCCAATTTGAAATTTATTTTGAGAGGGCCCAACTTAGCATTGTAGAATAAGAAGAGCATATCCTTGTTCAAATGCTTAGGCACAATGTGCCTACCATGCCATGCCTTTCTCCTACATTATATCACTTGTTGTGACCAGGCTGCTCAGAGGCATAAGTCATCTAGGTGGCTTAGCTGATGCAATCATCCCTTGATTGCTTTTGACTCATCGAAGTGAAGCTTGGTAGCAATACAAAGGCTTGGAATAATGAATTCTAAGGGAACAACTGCTTCCAAATTGAAGGCCATACAAAAGGGTATAAGATTTGTGGTGACCTTGTAAGCAGTTCGATATGCCCACAGCACATGATGAAGTTGGGTATCCCATCCACCCTTACCTAATTTCCCTTGAGGCATTTTCCATGTCGGTTTTCTTGAGAGATTACGAGAGATCTTCAGAGAGAGAGAGAGAGAGAGAGAGTTCCTTCCATCTTCATGGTCTTGCAAGTTTGAGAGCTTTTGAGAGTTCTTAGAGAGTTTTTGTCTAAAGAGAGTTATTTAGTTTTCCACTTAAGAGAGTTTATTTTTTTTCTCTAGTTTTGTGAGAGTTTGTAATGTTCATTCCTAGGTCTCTGTGAGTACGAATAACATTGCAAGATTGAGGTCCTTTCCTTCGGTAAGGTATTTTGAGAGGTGTAAGGTTCGTTTTCTTCTTTTTCGATAGAGAGGTCAAGCAAAGCAACTGTGTCTAGTTTTTCTTTGGGAACTTATTGTGAGCTTCAATGCTAGTTTCATCAACAAGTGAAGGATTATAGCTATGGCTACCATTGTCTGTATTGTCCTCTCCATCTCCTTTAGCGACGACCATGTCCAGCTGTGGCCAAACCTCACCCAGGTGCAGCTCAACTCCATCAACAGAGAGCTTTAGAAACTCCTCCATTAACCTACAAATGTTCCCCAAAGCTAGCTGTAGTAATACCCGATGGTACCAGCACCTCCCATAGAGCGACCTGGCCAACACACTACACGGCTCATACGACCTCGAGCTCATATGCTAATGTTACAAGAACGTATTTCTCAAAGCTCTTGTTCGAAATGACAAAGTATTCATAGACTTGCACTAGACATGGCAGGGGTTCTATTTAATACTTTGGTTTAGTCAGAGACGCCTAACTAAACGTGTGCCATTAATAAAGTATCATGGGTGATGTCATTTAGAAATACTCAAATTAATGGATAGTTGATTGTAAAGACCATTACTTAGCATTATTGGCTAATCATTTGGTGTATATCATTGTGCTAAGTATTTGACTAATAGTGGATTGGTTTATTGAGTACATGAAATGACATGGATGAATGGGAGTAAACAAGCTCAAGGGAATAAAGGATGAATGTCATGGTTTTGTGTTAGTGCTATGTAATATATTAAATGGCCAAGGGTCATTACATTTTTGGATAAGGGAGAGTGCTTAAAAGCCTTCCACTTTTGACATGTAAGTTTGGCATTAGGGAAGAATTGCGGTCTTAAAAGGGCCTCATAAGGAATGGCTTAAGAAATGCATTAGTCCTAATGAAAGGGCCATAGTAGGTCCTAAAAAGTCCTAACCCCCTCTCACTTTGGTGGGTTAAGCCCAAAAGTGATCCCACCTCTTACACAACTCTTACTTCTAGGTGGGAACCAAAAAATTCAAAATTTAAAATTCGGATTTTGAATTCCCTCCCTCCTTCTCTCTCCTCCCTCCCCCTCCTCCCTTCCCCTCCCTCACTCCTCCTCCTCACTCCCTCCTCCCCCTCCCTCCTCCTCCCCCTTCCTCCCTCCCCCCTCCCCCTCCCCTCTCCTCCCCTCCTCGTCCCCTCTCCTCACTCCCTCCTCCCCCTTCCTGCTTCTTCCCCTCCCTTCCTCTCTTCTCTATGCTTGCTCCTCCTGCCCTCTCCCTCCCTCCCTCCCTCCTCCACGCCCACTCCTCCTCCCCTCCCCCTCCCTCCTCCTCTCCCCTCCCTCCTGCTCCTTCTCCCCCCTCCCTCCTGCTCCTCCCTCCTCCCTTCCTCCTCCTCCACACCTACTCCTCCTCACCCTCCACATCTGCTGGTCCGCCCCCCTTTCCTCCTCTTCAACTATTGGTCCTCCCTTCCTCATTCCTCCTCCTTCTCGCTCTCCCTCTTCTTGCGTGCTGCTCCTTCAAGCTTGCATCTCGACACCTTCTCCTTCTCTACACTCCTTTAGTCATGGCACCATTCGAGGATGTCTCCAAGTACCAGGTTCACTTAGAGTTGGAGGCTGAATATGCAAGCACACGTAGTCTAGGATTGAGGGAAGCTTCCAAAATCCAAAGTCTTCGTTCGCGAGGAAAGAAGCATCTCGACCTTTGGGTAGAAGGATCCTTGTATCCTTTATATCCTGCCAACCAAAAGAGCCCTCCTTTCCATACAATGCATGAACTAGTTCGGTTCATTGCAAATGGACATGCGGGGTTGCTTGGTTATTGCAATCGGTTAAACAATGCTCAGTCAATGGCTATGCAAGCAAGCGAGATGCGTAGAGCCCAAGCAGAGATGCTAGAACATTTAGGAAATAGTACCATTGTTGCAATGCATAACTCTATGCAGGATCTTCAAAGGAAGAACCATGATCTTCATGATAAAGCCAAAGCATTGGACTTGGAGCAAAATGCATTGGACTTGGAGCGACATAAATTAGAAGAGTCACTCTGTAAGCTAGCTGAGTCCAAAAAAGGCTTGGAAAGATCTATATACAATCAAGTTCGACGAGTCGTAGAGAAGGAACGAGAGAGGGCAGAAGAACGAGTGCAAAAGATCAAAGAAACACCTTTGAAATTGAAGGAGAGGAAAAGAAGGTACTTACATAACATGGATGCATTGGCACCCACTGGTGGTGCTAGAAAGAGAAGAGTCCGAGCTACAAGGTTGGTTATCAAATGTTCTAATGAGATAAACCTCTTTTATGCTACATTGTTTGTGACTAAGTTTTTATTGTGTTCTTCTTTAGGAACTTCATGGAAGATGTAATGGGAAGAACGGACGGGGATGATATTGACTGTTCATATGCTCTAGCTAGTTTATTGAAGTCAAGCGATGTCATGAGGATACTAAGGGACCCAAGACATAAGCGCCTACGTGTGCAAGTTGCTGAAGAGGTATGGACTTTAAGGATATCATGGATGCAAAGGAGATGCTTGCAGCTTGTGATATTGTTAGTGCAAGTCGTGAAGCTTACACATCTATTTTCAACATTTTCAAGTCTGCAATTTTAGGAAAGTATAAGAAGCCTATAGTGCCCCTATCCATACCTTAGTCTGTGAGATGTGCACGGTAATAAACAAACCAATGTGCAAGAGAAATACTTGGAGGGTCCCATTGCGTAAGGGGCACAATGACTTGGAAGAGTAAAAAGAAATCTGGCTTGCAAACCTTTGAGATGAATGCTTTCAACAATGTCTACTTAGATTGTCTACTTAGATGTTGAGAAACTGCAACAAGCAATGGTCAAATTCTATGGCATGAGAGAGGATGGTAAGAGGAAATCCATTATAGCATTGCACTTTACTTAGTTCATTTCCTATATCATGTTTATCCTAACGGTTTCTCTCTTTTGTTGTACAGATTGTAATGGAAAGCTCATATTTGTCATCAAAATGGATGAAGCATAATTGGTGAAAGAACACAAGTTAGAGAGAGTCAGCATTTGCATTATGAATAAAGCCTTAGTCTTTGTTCAAGGGAATGAAGAAGTAGAGCAAGATTTCTCAGTGCAATCAGAGAAAGATATATGGTGGCTTGCAGCATTTGAGACTCTGAAAGAGTGCCATGAGACATTGAAGTGGGTTCTAGATAGAACAGGAATCCCATTGACGATCCGAAGACAAGAGGAAGGGCAAACATTGACAGTCGATGGCCATGGAACCTTTCAAGTTGAATGGCATCTTGTTGGTGATTTGAAAACCCTCAAGTGCTTGCATGCTTGTGATACAGGGGCAAATGCAATGAACACATGCCTTTATTGCATGTATTCGCAGTGTAAGCAAAAGGGTGACTTACAATGGGAGAATGGCATTTTATCTTGTAGTCAAATGCAAGCTCCCAATCTCGATAAGAAGGATCCAAAGTGGGATCCCATCTTACCCATCCCACTTATCAATGCATCTACCTTTGTCCAACTTTAGCTCTCAAAGTTGCTACTTGAGGATGAGAAGCCTTATTGGTCGTGCATTCACACAATGCTTTCCAGTATTCCCAACCCAAACTACTTTGAGATAATGTATGTTTATCTTTGTCGAGATTGTGGTTCGATAGGAATCTCCTTGCCTTCCCTCCACCCATGGACACTTTTGTAGGAAGATTCTCTGTTGCCCCAGACATTTTCTTATCCTCCTTAAGTTTGACATGTCCTCCATGGAATCCCATCTCTGACAGCAACTTCTCAGCTTCTGTAATGCACCATGCGGATACTTCTTACAGAATTAAATTCCAAGCATAAACAAGATGCAAATACAACTTCTTATTAAGTACGCGCAGTTCTGTGTGTAAAGTACATATGTGTACTCTCTCAAGTTAGGTGCACAAAGCTACATAGACTCTACATCTCGGATCATTTTTTCTAATTGTCTCTAACACTCCATTTTTTATTTGAATTACTCAATTCACAATCTATATTCATCAAGATATCTTTCATTGAATCATTATGCTAAGCCACCAATGCATTTATAATTGTTATCAACTAAGAGTGGATTCTCTAGCCTCATTTCAAAACAATGGATGCATGCCAAAAAGAGCCAAATCATAGAGGAGGTTGTTTTGTTTGCCCACTGATGTAGTCATGGAGGTTGTACAATATCACAAACTTCAGAGAATCTATGAGAACAAAGAAAGCCACCCTCACAAGTTTACCACGGCTACGATACCAAAAAGAACATAGACAATGTTGAATGCTTCACTAGGTTCAAATCGATGAGATGTATTATGAAAGGTTCAGGATGGCTGTGAAAGAGTTTATGCAATTAATGGTGAAAGCATGGGGGGAGTCACACATTATGCATTACATGGTAATATTGGCACCATCGTAATATTTAGCACTTGCTTTATAAACAGTTTTTGCTGCTGAAATGATTCTCATCATGTTTGCAGCATATTCTCTATGCACACATACCATGGTTTGTACAAAATTGGGGTCCTTTGTCCATTTGGAATACACAAGGCATGGAGAAGTCGCATTATAGAGCCAAGGAAGCCTACTTCAAGAACTCAAGGCATGGTGGGGTGTCACTTGCAGCAATGCATTGCATGAGATGTTTGACTGGTTTTTTAGATGTTTACTAGGAAGGACTTTAAAGTCTGAAAAAGCAAAGGCATCAAAACTTGCAAAAGCAGTTCAAATGGTATCAAAAAATAGAAGGCATAGTGCTTGGAAAGCATCCATAGGGAGTCGAGGAGTCGCACATTGATTGCAAGCTAGAGTGAGAGAAGGGAGCAGATGGGTCCAACCACCAATAGAAGCTATGGTGTAATTGTATACAAATATGAAATAAATATATTGCTTATTTTGACCACAATATGCTCTCATAGTCCAAAAAGAATCTCTATGTCATGGAGGAATACGTACTCTTCTCCATCAATAATGAGGGGGGACAAGGACCATAATTCTGAGTCTGGGTCATCGGTCTCCGATGCAGATTCTTGCTCTACTAGGGGCTCTTAAAGTAGGCTCAATCCTCTTGTCTTTTCATGAGCTTCCGTGTATATTCAATTGTTGGTGCTATTGTATGTGTTAGAATTGCTATTCACATTTTAGTGGTATCAGAGCTCTTGCTATGCTCCACAAGAACTTGAGATTGAGAGGTACTTCTCAATAAAATTGTTGGGAAGAGAGCTACAGGAGCCATCGACTCAGATTTTGAAAAGGGAGCTTCAAATAGTACTTTGAGAGTGGTATTTGGGAGTCAAATTTTTGGAGGGCCTTATCTCTTTGACTAAGGTTCTCTTTCTCTTGAAAAAAAAAACAGAGACCTTCGTCTCTGTCACGAATTGCTACATGTGACGGGCCGCCTCTCTCCTCTTGCTTCGCCATTCTCCTCTATCCCTTGATCTAGTCCATAAGCCTTTCTTTCAAAGCTTCCCTACAAGCCTCTTCAAACGAGTAAAGACGGCCCTTGGAAGAAATTCGCTACAAGTTACTCTTCCTGTCACAAATGGCCACTTGATAAGAAGGAGATTTAGCCCAAAAAAATTCGGCAACGAATTGGTCTCCAAAGGTGGCTATAGAGTATTCAAACCCTCCAAATGCATTCTTCGGTTTGTTTGAGCTATGGTGGAGCAGATGAGCAGGTTCAACAACGCTTATCAAGGGATAATTTCTTTTCATTGATAAGAGAAGGAGAGCTTATTTGATAAGTTATCAAGCCTTCAACAACTTATCAAGCCTCTAGTCCTCTTCTACCCCTCTTATTTCCGCACTATTTCCATCATATCTCGAGCAAACAGATAGCTTTCTTCAAGCTGATTTTTGCAAGCTCTTCTACTCCAGCAACGTCATATTAGGCTGCATCCAAAAGCCGTAAAGCTCTTGTCACTAAGCATCAAGAAGGTTCTCTCACATATTGATAGCATCGTAAAGTTGGTATTGCGGATCTTGGTGAAGACGATTGGCAACGCTACTGGTGGAGCTCTCAACTTGGATCACGAGCGCACAAGCAGAGGAGAGATGCATGCACTTTGGTACCAAGATTCAGACTATGCAGGCATGTGGTTAGCAAGAGATCCACTTCTGGTTATGACATGTTCACCTTTGCAGGTGGTGCAGTGTCGTGGATGTCTCATGCATAGACGTGCATTGCTTTGTCTACCACACACAGAGGCTGAGTATGTTGCACCTATAGAGGGTTCCAAGGAGGCTATATGGCTTGATTGGCTACTAGGAGATTTGCGGATTTATACAGGTGTACCAACATTGCATAGTGATTCCATGAGTGCTAAATTCAGCTAGCACAAAATTCGGTCTTTCATGGAAAGACCAAACACACTGAGGTCAGGTACCATTTCATCAGGGAGGTACTTGAGGACAAGCACATAGAGCTTTTCAATGTTCATACAGACGATAACCCTGTAGATATGATGACGAAGAGTCTACCTAGTCAATGGTTTGAGTATTGTCGTGCATCAATTGATGGGCATTGGATAGTACATGTCCATTGGTTGTTCTCCTTTAAAGGCACATAGGCCTCTCATTGTCCTTTAAGTGGGAGGTTGTGGGGGTTAAAGGCCACTGTGCCTTAACCCCGGCTATGTACAATACTCAAATACATATATATATGGATAACATAGAAGATTAGGGTGTTCTACACCCACCAAACGAGTGTCCACTCTCTCTTGTGTGCTTTCCCCCTCTCACCATTTTTCCATTTGTCTTCCGTTATTGAGATCTCTAAAAGAAGATTGTAATCATACAAGGATAAGATTGCAAAGGATGTGGGCATGGCCATGAAGTTTACATTTGGCTCTAAAGACAAAGAGGAAGGGATCAATCCTGACGACTCCATATTAGTAAGAAACTATGAGTTTTGAAATTATTCTCTCTTGGTATAATTTTGCTTTATTGGCCTTTTAATATAATGTTGGATTATTGCAGAAGGCATTTGAGGTCGACCTCTTCTTATCTCAACATGCCTTGTTCACGGTATCTTCGCTCGAGATCACTCACTTGCACATTACCTCGGCCAAGCAGAAGGGCGCTTTGTGGTTATTCACAAAAAGATTTTGCCACGAGGCACAGAGGACCTCTTGAAGTGCAAGGCCTTGTCATGGGTGATTGGTCATGCTAACATCAATCAGAATGCTGACAAGGTCATTTTGGTGAATTGCATTGCTACCCTCAATGCTTTTGGAATGAATTTTCAAGCTATGGCATTGATGGCAGCGACCATGCCCCTGGCAGCAAGACAAGCGCCTTGGTGCTCTATCGACTAGGTTTAGACCTAGGCACCTATTTGGGAATTCAAAGCCCAATATTCTCAATGTTTTAGATGCAAGAGAGAAGAAACACAGGCTGTGAAGCCTTATTGTACATAACTTTTATTTTATAGGAATACAGATATACTTTTTCTATAGTGTTCCATTTGACATTCTTTGACAACATTTATTTTATGTTGTCATTGTATTGTGTAGCTTTAATTTTTGTTGGTATTAATATTTTCATTCATTATTCTATTCAAAAGCATGCTATTAGATAACTCTTTGCACTATAATGGTCATTTTTTAGCAATCTAGTAAGAATCTCACTGTGGTGTAGAAGGCAAAAGTGCTCAGCATCGCACGGGAAGCCCAAAAATGAAAAAACTTGCCATGGGGTGTATGGAGCTTGTTTGACCAACTCAAACAAGATCCATATGCACCATGGCAAGTTTTTGCATTTCTAGGATTTCCGCACGATGCTAAGCACTTTTGCCTTCTACGCCACATCGAAAAAACTTCATCTAACCACTCAAATTTACATTGAACTTGCATACAGTGATGGAATGGGAATAGTAATAGAACATAAAAATATCTTTCATTAATTGGCCTCAAAGGGTAGAGATTTACAAAATGATTCAAATTACACCAAGTGAACCTAAGCAGAACATCTATGCCCTAAGGAAGGGATCAGAGCGGATGCGCTTGGCGAGTGCAAGATCCTTGTCCATCACTGTTACTCCTTTGGTGTGGATCGCGTATAAGTTTTCATCTTCAAAAATACCTACTGTTTGTTGGGATATATGTGATCAAGGGCTTGCTAGGTGCATGTGTGCATCCACTAGGAGTCATATGGTTGTGTGTGTGTGTGTAGAAGAGGCACACTTAGTGCCATAGACCATGACACAAGTGATGATGTAATGCAAAGGCCCCCACATGGGGTGGTGCTTATGATTGTGGAGTTCCTATGATTTAGGAGCTACCTCCATTGATGTAGGAGAGGTGCCATTGATTTAGGACACCCTCTCTCCGTTTCTATAAAAGAGGGACTTCCCTCTCACAATGAATAGAACATCCATTTGAATATCTCATGTGTTCTCACTACATCCATGATGAAGCTCTCCTCTCTACCCAAGTTCCAACATTTGGTATCAGAGCCTCCTTGAGTCCCTAGCCCATTGTAGCTTCAATATGACACCTCATCATCTTCTTCTCCACCCTCCATCTTCTTCTTCATTTCTGCCCTCTTTCTCTCCAGATTTTGCTTAGCTCCGTTCTCCTCCATTAAGCGACCATTCCCAGAGCACTCTGAGCTGAAGTTTCCTCTACTTTGGGTGCACCTTTGACACCAAGCAGTTAGAGAGAGATGCTCTCTACAGCCTGTGCCGATATGATCTCTGCTCACCAAACTTTCAATCAATTCCACCTACTAATGTGATATTTCACCAATTCCTCTTAGCCATGGATGGGCAACACTATGAGCTTGCTGCTCATGAAATTTGAGCTAAAATGCTTGCTAGAATAAGGAGAAATAAGAAAAATACTAGTCAGAGAAGGTGCTACTGTCATGAGCAATGTTGCACGCTGTTTTGGCAATCCTCTTTGTTGGAAGTAGTCCTCAATAAGAGCTTCCATTTGCCTTTGAAAGCCCTCTCAAATCTTTTCTCTTCAACTTCAAGTGCACTCTCCAATTTCAAACTACTCAATTTGGGGGTAACAGTGATATATGCTTCTAAGGTGAACCATTGAAAATGGTTAAGTTCTAGAAAGTTTCATTATTATCTTAGTTATCTTTGGTCTTTTGGATGTTTGACCATTGGAAGTGATCTGAGGCATTTTTTAGTCTTACCTTTGGAGCACTTAACTCCTATAGTTTGACAGTTTTGGTAAATGCTCATGATGCATTTATGATCTGAATATGTTCGAATGCTATTTTTTAAAGCGATAGACACTGTATTTCCTTTATGTAAGAGTTTGGGGTATCTAACTATCTCTCCAAACAATTATACTTGTGGAGAAGGAGACTTCTTTATAAGGGACTAGACCTTCCCAATATGCCTTCATCATATTGTTCCTCTAACATTGATTATGTATCTCAGAGGAAAGCATTCCAAAAGAAGCCTAGAATGAGAGTAAAGCCTTGTAATGGTGAATATATCAAGGTGAACACCAAGAAAAAGATATGTGCCTTCTGTGGAGTACCCAATCATACTATGGAGTATTACCTAAAAAGGAGAGGAATGAATCCCAAGAGAATGAAGCATTTCATGTGAAGAAGAGCTGCATCAACAACAAAGAAAATATTGCCGAAGGAAAGACTCCATCAACAAATGAGGAATCAAACTTTCTGGTAGAAGGTAAAGACTTTGCCTTTTGAGCACTTTGTCTTTTGAATTGTATTTATCATCACTTGGTCAATTTTTGAGGTTCTCTGCCTGGAATAGTACTCCAAAAAGAATGTTATGTGTTTTGTATTTTGTAAATCACCTCTGGTCACCATATGATATTTTCCATGTGATGTGTGTTTGCTCCCATGGTACCTCTTGCAAACATGAGAAATTAGGTCCACACAAAGGCTTATGATTAGTCCTTGTACATGCAAGAGAGATAACCATTTGGGGGGGGGTCTATCCCATTTTTGTAAACCTTGACCCTTGGGCACCTTTGCTAGCATGAGATCCTAGCCATAGATTTATCGTTTACCACCATGAGATGGCATAAGAAACTATGTGACTAGATGAATCCTTGACATAGCAAGAGGAAAACCCTTGAGGGGAGGTATGTTGGGATATATGTGATCAAGGGCTTGCTAGGTGAATGTGTGCATCCACTAGTAGTCATATGGTTGTGTGTGTGTGTGTGTGTGTGTGTGTGTGTGTGTGTGTGTGTATAGAAGAGGCACACTTAGTGCCATAGACCATGACACAGGTGATGATGTAATGCAAAGGCCCCCACATGGGGTGTTGCCTATGATTGTGGAGTTCCTATGATTTAGGAGCTACCTCCATTGATGTAGAAGAGGTGCCATTGATTTAGGACACCCTCTCTCCATTTCTATAAAAGAGGGACTTCACAATGAATAGAACACCCATTTGAATATTTCATGTGTTCTCACTCACCTCCATGATGAAGCTCTCCTCTCTCCCTAAGTTCCAATGCTGTCATCTGCTCCATTTCCTCTTGAATTGCTCCCATAGTGCCTAAAGTGAAACCAACATCATCCTTGTATTGTTGATATTACGTTGGAAGGGCACACACGGAATGAAATTGTCCACAATGGTCTGGAACTTGGGGATCTCTTGAAGTGCCTTCACTCCTGACTTCTTGCACCTCTTAATCTTTGGAGGGTTCTGCACCAGCCTTTGGACATGGCTCCATGGCTGCTTGTCTACTTCAAACTTCTTCCGTCTCTCCTTCCTTGCAACCTCGTCTTTAGAGTCCTCTTCTTGTGTCTGATGGGTGTGTCTAGGTGGCCTCTTACACCTTGGGGCCTTCTTTGTCATTGTCTTCCTTCACTTTGGCTAAGGCTATGAGTCAAGATGAGGCTCTTGCTCAACTCGACCAGGGGCTCCTCACATGTGACAATCTCAAGGCATAGAGGGTTGAGGACGCTCTTCTGTGCGTTCTGCTTGGTTGGAGGATTGGGGCCAAAGTTCATAATACATGTGAGCCCACCAAATACTTCCTTCTGTTGTGCCCCATTTAGCTTCTCCATATTCTAGTGGCTTCTCCCTTGTTGCTCCCCTTGTTAGTCTAAATGCTCCATGCCAAGACCCCACGGAGGAGGGAGGGGACTGACAGTGGTTTGCAGTCGATCAGGATTTTTTGGACTATTTTAAACCTCTTGGGAGACCTCTCTACTTCCACGGTTGGTTGTGTGGAAGGATTGAGAGGGCCCCTCATCGTGCTGGGATCCCTAATCGTGCTAAGATCCTAGGTGGTGCTGGAGTCCCCTATGAGAGTCAAATGGTGGGGACTCGCATTGCCGGGACTTTTGTCGATGAGAATAGCCTTCATCACCTTCTTGGCCACTGGGGCTCAAAGTATGTTTGCAAGCAATGGACTTGTGAGGAGAAGAGTGGGTGGCATCTAAACAGCATCCAATTGGTTTAGCAGTTTGTTTAACTCGTGCCATAGAAATGTGGCATTTTAGGGTTTTGAAATGCTTTATATAGTCTTTTTAAAGCACTTTAGCGTTTTTATTTATAGTCCAGTTTAAATTAAGAATTGTCAGGTTCCCCCCCCTTTTTGTCGCCCGTTTACTAATGCTAGCTCTTCACCCCCAGCCACCCCACCCAACCCTCCACCTCGCCATGTCATACATGCACATGCAACTCTGCAATTTCCAAAAAAATTTGTGAACTTTGGAATCTGAGATTGACTTGAAATAGTATTACCTTTATTCATCAAACATTTTACATTTGGGATTCTCTTAGGACCCAGCACCTTCCCTGTTTGACTCTACATTGTAACCACAGTGCAACCCCTTGATTGTCCTATGGAGGACTTCCAAGTAGCTCATTCCCTTGTCTTCTTGACATCCTTAATTATTTTGCAAGATTTGAGACCTCTACTTTGTCACGCTTGAGAGTCTTGACCTCTAGACATCTATAAAACTAGTCGAACATTTTGTGCATTGCTTTACACAATACCACCCCCATGCCTTGTATTCTTGAAGTAGGTTGCCTTTTCTCTCTAGTGTAATTTCCCCATGCCTTGAGTATTCCAAATGGACAGAGGCCCCCATTGCTCACAAACCATGGTGCATGTGCATAAATGATATGCTATAAAGAAAAACATCGTATTAGAAACATAAACTGACCCAAGGTTAATGCACAAAATTTCAACCTAAGGAGGATTACCATGTAATGTGTAATATATGACTCCCCCCATGCTTCTACCATCAATGATGTAAATTCTCCCAATGTTTTCATGAATCTCTCATAATAAAGCTCATCCATTTGACCTTGTCTAAGCAACTTTAAAAAGTGGCCCCCTCCCCTAATTGATGGGGGGAGAGGTGGGCTCAATTGTGGGCTTAGCCCACCTAGGTTGGGCTAGTTAGGCCTCCTTGGGACCCTCCAAGCCCCTTGCATTAGCTCGTTAAGCATTCTCTAATCCATTCCTTACGAGGCCCTTTTGAGACCCCGATTCTCCCCTAATGAAGCCTAGTAGGTGTAAGCCCAACTATCCAACCCACCAAGGCTTTGTCCTAAAGGGACTAGATGGCAATCTACACTTGTCTTTGTTGTCTAAAGAAATTAAGGCTCTTGATGGTTAAGGGAGTTGAAGGAGCTACCATTTGAGCACCTCTTGCCAAACCAAGGCTCACCGCCATCTAGAATCATAAACAAGAAACATAAAAAGAAAGGGGAAAGGGAAAAGTAAGGGAGCTCAAATAAAAAAACATTTAGCCTCCTAATAAAACTCAGTGAAAAGGGGCTAAAGTAGGCTATAAGGTCCTATTAAATTCCACAAAAAAGTCAGTGAAAGAATGAACAACCAACATGAAGCCTAGGGCACAATGCTCCATCAAAATAAAGGGGGAAATGACCCTTTGAACCTAGTTGCAAGAAGCCATGCAGAGGTACTGCTGGGACATCTCAAGATGCAGATCCATGGTACAATCTAAGCCCAAATATATTGGTTAATCCTTCCAATCCAACTTCAAAAGTCACATACAAGACCAAGAGTTGGCATTCGCTTTTCAAATCAAGATTTGGTGCATGGTCAGAGGCTTGGATCCAATGACACATTGAATGTAACATCCTGCTGCAAAGTTGGAAGCCCAAACTATTTTGACCACTTCAGACCCAAGTTTCTTAACTGCTAACTTAGGAGCACACACTATGGGATTCACATTGAATGTGACATCCTACTACAAAGTTAGAAAACCTACACTGCTCAAGGATTAGAGGGCACATCCCAATGGCAACACCCACTAGAGCAAGGTCCAATGATGATTGTGCATATAGGGTGAACAAGGTGCGACAAAGTTAGAGCAGCATTACACTCAAGGTCCAACCCTCAAGGTCCCCACGTCATCAAGCTTTTCATGCGAAGCTTGAAAAAGTAGATATATATATATTTATCAATAAGAAAGAAGGACTCTGCAACTGTGGAGGCATCCATAGAGTGTGCTATAGGTGTGGTTTACACTCTATGTCTTACTCTGGTATACATTTGGCTATTTCTAGTTCAAAAAGATCACTTACTCGGCCTTTATGTCTCCTTTATGTCTTATGTCTCTTATCAAGAATTGGCTTTGCCCACTAGGTGGACGAATTCATAACTTGAAATTGGTAGTGCTTCACCATGTGTCCAAGGTAATTATCATAACTCAGTCTTATTTTGAAGTTGCTAAAGTTGAGGGGGTGGTTATTGATCTAGTACCCAAGACTATGAACAATATGCAAAACCTTGTAAGATGACATTTCATAGATTCGCCATTTACTGGGAATTGGTATAAAGAGCTCAAATCGGACAATGATCGAGGTTCAAATCTGAGCACATCTTCTCAAATTCAATACTAAGTGATGATTGAGTATCAAGCCTAGATCCAACTATTCTCTATGTAGCCCTGAATCTAAAAGCCACTTCCTAAAACTTGAAGCTTCAAGTAAAATCTAGAGGCTATGTTCTCATAAATAAGAACCCTCCTTTAAAATTTAAGACAACCAAAGATGAGTGTCCTTAGATCAAAGACATGTCACATTATCAAGGGGCAAGTTATCAAGGAAGCTAGAATAGGTGATGAATTGATAGAGGGAGCCTGATTATTAGACGACGTCATAAGAAGAGGGAGATGACAAAGATGAGGATGCCTTTTCCACTGAGTCTAGGCTTAACATAGTATACCAAATCTAGGGATAGATTTCCACTACCTCAGATAACAAGGATCTAAAGGTGTGTGATGTTGGTGTTTGGATGAAGGACCTCAAGATTATAGAGACTCATAGGAGCATTGATAGAGCATTGGCATCAAACCTTATATTATGTACTCGAGCATGTGAACATCATTTATTATTATTCTTGACAATCGGAAATAACAATTTTCTCCATTACAAGATTTCACTTTGAAAGGGGAAATGAACATCCATTACACCATGGAAGTACAAAGGAATGCTTATAGTAGTTACAAAGAGCTTGAAGGAGCAAAACAATGTAGTAACAAAGATCTTGAACAATACTAGGAGTGAGGGGAGGAGCATGTCATTGAGGAAGCTTTGGAAGTGGGAGGAGCCTCGTGTGACAACGTCTCGAAGGTGGAGGGCGTTGTTCCGAAGGAGGGTACCGTGGGGGTGATCCGGCCATCTCCTCACTCCTCACAAGAGCGATCATCGCCTTCCCCACCCTCATCACCTCCACCAACAGCTTGCTGTTCAATCCCTGATCCCCCAACATCCGCCAACACAGTCTCGGCAACCCCGCGCACACACTCTCTAGCGTCGAAATCCACCCGCAATGCGTCATGAACCCCCCCGTCGCCCTGTGCACCAGCACCCTCCTCTGCGGCGCCCCCCCCCTCACCACCACCCCCCTCCCCTCCGTCCTCTCCTCAAATCCTTCCGGTACCACCCTCTTCACATCCCCCTCCAAATCATCCGTCGTCGGTATCCTCACCACCCACATGAAGCGATGCTGGCTCGCCTCTAGCTCCATCGCCAGCTCCCGCATTTGCTCCGCACCCATGCTTGCAACGGTTCCGAATGCTACGTACAGAACTCACGAGTCCGGTTGCTTGTCCAGCCACTTTAAGCACTCTTGGTCGGATTCGCTCACTTTCTCGTTGTCGGACTCGGTTTTGGTGTCGAATGGCAGAAGTGGCCCGATAGCTCTGATATCCAGCGCCTTTGCACCGCGTCTCAGACTTTCGATGGTTTCCTGCTCCAGCTCATAGATCGTGTTTATCAGCGCCCCTGTTGCATCACTGAGAGACGATCCAAGTCGGATCATAAACTCGAACGAGCACAGTGGATTTGGGTCCCATGCCATCTCGGGAAGCTCCGAGGCATGAAGGGACGGAAAGCCCGGTAAATTAAACAGATCAGATGTAGCAGAAACGTCAGTAGCAGATAGGTTGGGCACATGTAAGCCGGAGATTGCATTCCGTTAGACCTGTTGCCTATCTGATGCTATCGGAGTTGAGGGCACATGTTTGCTGGAAGTTTGCCGGACCTTATCGGATTTTCGGGCACATGATCCAATAGTATGCTGGCAGGTAAGCACATGTGTGTAGGATCCCACCGGAAATCCTAACGGTTTCACGGGCACATGTCCCTTAAGAAATCCAATAGGGTATGACCATAATCTACAAAATCTTACAAAACCATAATTTACATGAAAGAAAACAAAACCTTATAGTATATACTACACACACACTTACAATTTGAATAGCCCCACTTATACAACAAATCTTATGACCTTAGGGGAATTGAACCCCGACCATGAGGCCTTGCCTACCTAAGCTACAAACAAGCAAACAAGCAGATATGCAAACCACATGCAAACATGCAAACACTCTGCTTAGGTAGGCCACACACACAACAAAGGACCACACACATGACCATGCAAATTTCTTTTTTTTATAAAAGAAAACATACCTCAAGTCAATGCAAACAATGTATGCTCAAGCAAACAACACAAGCAATCGACATGTAAAGCAGACAAATACTAACCTCAATTAGTCGAAGACGTCATCGCAACTCGAACCTATATGACGATGATACATACATTTTCAAGTCGATAAACTTTAGTCATCATCAGTCATAACATCATCACCCACATCCTCTTCTTCTTCCCCCTCACTATCGACCGCAACATCGATGCCTACTACCACCCCTGAAGCCCTAGACATGAGATCTCTGAATAGAGCTCCTCGCATTCAAGTTCCTGCAACGATACGCATTCCATGTACCTCCCGTGCACCCTCCCTATCGTTTGGATATGGGTCTACACAATCTGTTAGATCAACCTCCCCACGCTTGGTTACAAAGTTATGTAACACACAACACGCTACTGCGATGTAAGGTGCTAAGCATATGTGGGCATTAACCTCCCTAAGAATACGCCACCTATTTTTCAACATGCCGAATGCATTCTCTATAACAACTCTACCCTTGCTAAACAATACCTTCTCCTCATGGTATAACCCACCTCTCGCCCTAAAAGCCTTTAGCACAAATGCTTCTGCCTTATAGGCAGAAACTTGCTACAGTGTAAGGTTGAATAATTTCACCTTGTATTTGGAGCATTGGCTCTTTCAACACCTCTTTTCTAACCAACTTATCATACACAGTTGACCCTTTGAAATGTGTTGAATCATGTACACCACCAGGAGCATTGCAGACAAGACTCCAGAAGGTTTTTCGTGAGTCAACTATGCCGTGTAGCAATATACTCGAAAAACCATGCCTATTCATGTAGTGTGAGGGTGTATCATATTCATCAGGAAGCCAATGTAAACGAATGTGTGATCCCTCTATTGCACCACACATGTTGGGCAAAGATGTTATAGCTTCAAACTCATATATAATTCTACATAGGTGAATACCTGATGGAATGGTAATGCCATGCTTCACCAACATTCGTTTGGAACATAGAATGTTCACTATGGATTCCGTATATTTTCTTATTGTGCTGCATTCTAAGGCAAATATTTCAACAATCACCCTTGCAGAGTGTCCATGGGCAAAGCGCCATAAGACACATGCAAGTGCTAGATCACTAGAGATTGGACTTCTAACAAAGCATTCGGTATCAACCGATGGTAAATAGGGCTCTATTTGAGACTTCAACAAATGAAAACTATCATATCCCATGCGATAAAATGTTTGGTATCTATGTTGGTTTTCTAACATTGCTTCACGCCACAAGCTTAAATGTAATCGTTGCCACAAGCAAGAATGGGACTCCTACATAGGGCAATGCAGCTCCAACAGAGGCGCAAAAGAGGGAGAAGGAGAGGGATAGAGCAGCAGCAATAGAGGCACAGGAGAGGGAGAAGGAGAGGGACAGAGCAGCTCCAATAGAGGAACAAAAGAGGGAGAAGGAGAGGGACAGAGTAGCAGCAACAGAGGCACAGGAGAGGGAGAAGGAGAGGGATAGAGCAGCTCCAACAGAGGCACAGGAGAGAGAGAGAGAGAGAGAGAGAGAGAGAGAGAGAGAGAGGAGAGAGAGAGAGAGAGAGAGGGGAGTTGCAGCAAGTAGGCTAGAGCAGGAGGAAGCAGAGAAAGAGGAGGAAGAGGAAAAATGCATGGGATTCGGTTTGGATGGAGTGGTTTGGCAAGCTGGACTAGAACAGTGGGGGCCAGAGGCCCTAGAAAGAGGGAGGGGAGAAGGAAAATTTGCCAGAAGGGCCCTACCATCCCATTGAAGGCAATTTTGGGCTCATGTAGGGGAGGTGCACCTGGTAGGAGGGTCAAACATGGGTTAAGAGGGGGGGGATGGTTTGGGTGGTCCCTAGTGCAAGAGGAGAAACCAATGGGGGCTCTCTGAAGGCTCACCCACCCTCCATCTCAACATACCATTGCTCGACACCTTCTAGCACTCTCATTAGTACACCTCAAATCACTCTCTAATCCCTTGAAATTAGGAAATACTAATTGGAGGCCATTTTGAGACCCCATTTCTCCCCTAACGGCATTTCATAGAGATTGTGCTATATGGTTAAAAATAGCACAAAATTACATAGTTTATAGCATAAATAGCATACTATGTCATAGTAGTGAATTTGCACATGTTGAAAAGTTAATGTGATTAATGCATACTATAGAGATTGTTCTATATCGATACTCTATGGATACAAATGGCATAGAATAACATAGAATATAACATGAATAGCATATTGTATCATGCTAAAAACTTAATGTGACTACAAAATAGAACATAATATAGCTCATCATAGCATAGATGATGTTTTATATCACAAAATATCAAAGAATAGCATAGATAATGTGCTATAATACACATAATATAGGACAAAATATCATATATATATAGTAGAGAATAACTCAAATAATGTGTTATAATGCACATAATAGCATAGATAATGTGTGATATGCCTATAGATATTTGCTAACTAGCATAATACTAACATTCTACTAACTAGCATACTACTAACTAGCATATTGCTAGCATACTACGAAGAGCATACCATTAGCATCTTGTTGCATATGGTTGGCATGTTATTAGCGTACTGTGAACATACTGTTAGCATAAAGCTAACTCACATGCTATTAGTAAGCTGCTATAACTAGCATACTATTAACATATTGCTAATACTAGCCTCGCAAAGGGGTCATTATTATTAACACACTACTAACTAGCATACTATTAGTATTGTATCCTTTTTGTGTCATCTCATGATCGTAATACTATATGAGAGAATTTGGGCATCTCTAGTGGTTAGGATGAATTCTACTTTTAAGCATGGGATTAAGATTTGACCATGTGGCCAAATCTTAACCATATTGGAAGCTCCCAAACTATTGAAATTTCCCAAATTCCCTAATATAGGGTTAGATCCCTTATGGAAATAAATCAACAACACTTGAGGGATTAAAGCAATGTCCCACATGGAAAATTTGACGTCCTGAACATGAAATTTGAAGTCCCACATACAAGTTTAGGACTCCCCATATAGGAGGAATCAATATCCCTCATGCAATTTTATTTTGGGGAGAAAAAATCCCACAAGCAATCTTCTAAGTCCTAGACCTGGTATTCAATATGCCACATATGAGGTTAGAAGCCCAAGCCATGGGAGTGAACTTAATAACACAGATGGAGTATTTGAATTTCAAATTGGATATTTGAAATTGCATGTTTGGGGACCCCTATGAGATTTGAAGTCCCACATACGAATGTGGGGGTCTCTTACAAGATTTGATCCATGTTCGACAAGGGATTTGAAGTCCCATATTGGAGTTTAGGGTCCCTTGTAGGATTGGATACATGTCTCACAAGGGATTTATAAAGTCCCATGTGGAAGTTAGCAGGTTTTTAGGTCCTTTTGACCCATTACAAAATAAATTTTAAAGAATTAATTCGACTTTTATTGAACTTAAAAAAGCCTTGGCATGCATGAATGCACACTTCCTCACTACAATTCACATGCAATGTCACCTTTTTGTATCTCTCTAGGTTTCTATCTCTATATAGCTCCACCACTTCTTCACGTGATTGCCCCTCTATATGTGGTGTTTCTTTGCCTCTGCTAGGGTTGGATGTCACATTGGGTAAAGCCCCCCTAATATGTGAATGTTACACTAGGAGATGATCTACTCCCTTCAAACTTTTTTGTTCATTCAAGAACTAGTAAGCTTGTAAATTTAGAAAACTCAAAACAAGGTCTACATCTTCATATTCTACTCAAACTTGTTGAGTATTTGCGCATGCCCACAAATTTCCTCTTCTAGGTTTGCCCTCTACCAAGGGTAAATATATCTTTAGTTGCACCTCGGGTTCATGCATTTAGATAGCTCTACCAAAGATAAATTTAACTCTTACATCCTCCTCCATCCCTCATCACTCCAATAATCTTGATAAGCCCCCCCATGCTCTAGATCTTAGCCCAGTTCAAAAATTAAATGCACAAAAATAGGCCCCTCTACCTTGCACTTTGTTGGGCTTCACTTGCAATATTCTTTGAGAATGTATGAGAGTTTCAAGAGTTTCACATGCACATTCACTTGTAGCTTAGCGTGACGCATAAAAGCAAAGTGCCTATATATTTATGAAGGAGGATCATAGAAAACATTTTGGAAATTTTTTTAGATTTATATAGAAAAAGAGTATCTTTTAATCATACAATATTAATAGATAAGAGGTTTGAAAAATAGATCTTGAATGCATGTGTGAGAATTGCATGTGCACATTCACTTGTTCCAGTAACATGTGCAATGTTCACTTGTACGCATGAGGTTTTAGCATGTGAACTCGATTCAAAAAATTATTTGAGGGTGCATGAGAATCGCACATGCACATTCACTTATACCACTAACATGTGCAAATTTCACTTTTACATATAAGGTTTTAGCATATGAACTCTATTCAAAAAATTGGATTCGAATTTTCAATACCAACAAATATTGTAAAAGTGATGAGTTGGGGAGCACATGGATAGATTAGATGCCAAAGTCCAACACAAATGCATATTGAACTCCGTTTAAGATTCCAACTTCCAATACCGATAAATATTATGTTATTATAAAGTTGGATTCCAAAGAGACAAATATTACAAAATGGAGAGTTTTAAACTTTACAAAATATTAATACAAAATTTGTCTTCACCCTATTTGTAGCTCGACATGGGAAGCCCCACTCAACGCAACAAATTTGCTTATCATCCGTGTTTGAGCTCATTGATATCGACAGATCTCATGGGTGAGTTTGCCCACATGATCGATCGTTTGTCCATTCCCTGCTCAAGGCCACATCAACACTGCCTTGGATTTGTCCCACAAACTCGCCTTTGCTAGGCTCTCTATCACCTTCGTATGCACTGAGCATTACATTTCTCGTGTTCAAATGCAAGAGGACGTCCCGATTCACTTAGTTGGATTGCTAGATGGATTACCTTTGGAGAGCAGTAGCAATAGTGAAGACCACATTAGAGGTATAATAGATGCGATTGAAAAGATGGCGAACATGTTTGAGGAGTTTCTGGTCAAGTCAAAAACTGATGCAGGGTGTGTTAATATCATCTAGGACTGTGTGCTATGGTGGATTGGTGGAATAGCCAAGAAGTACAGCATTCCTGCGTATATCTTCTCCCCTGTGTCTGCTATTTTTCTCTCTTTCATAGCCCATATTCTAGACTTCGCCTCTGAAGGTTGACTTCCCCTTCGCTCTCACCTTGGGCACATGTGCTCCTTCTTTCTCCGATTGGAGGGCGTTCCGACTATTTTGTGCTGATGTCTTCCATTGAATGGAAGTCAGAAGGGCAAACGCTGCCTACCTGTGCCTATTTTAGTTGACACTGATATAGGGCAAACTCCTTTACTTGAGGACATAGTAGACGATGACGTGGTCGTGGAGAGCACGTCTCAAGAGAAGGGGAAGGAGACATTGGGCATCATAAGAAATACCAGCACCAAATTTCTTTCATGGGAGATGACATTCATCTTCCTTCTCCAAGAAGGAAATTTAGAGGAAGAAGCCTCGTCATCTAGCACCCCCTCTAGTAGAATAGTTGATCTAGTCGTCCCTAGACTAGTCTCAGACATGTACATGAAAGAGAGTCTTGATGATGCAATAGAGGAGATGGAAGTAGCTCAAGCATTGAGCCTACTTTGAGAGCCTCTAGTAGAGCAAGAATCTGCATCGGAGACCACTGACCCAAAATCAGAATTATGGTCCTTGTCCCCCCTCATCATCGATGGAGAAGAGTACTATTCCTCCATGACATAGAGGTTCTTTTTGGATTACGATAGAATGAGGCACTCGGAATCCTATCGGGGTTCGATGTTAACACGTGTCAAAGATCCTGGGGTTTTAGGTTCTGAAGACCAGACAATGGAAGACTTTCTCTTGATGATGTTGGTTTCAATGAGGGATGTAGACATGTCTATATACGATGCACAACCCTCTCATGCAGAAGCTTCCACCTCCAACACAGTTTAGGAGAAAGCATCCACCTCCCAAATGGAACATCACACAGCACCTGGTTCCATCAACATTACAAATGAGGAAGGGATAGAAGCCGACGATGCTGTAGTGGAGAGTTCGAACAATATTTTTTATTTTGATGTTCTTTTAGTATAAATTGTTTTGTTGGTCTTCTAATGTTTGTTGAATTGTTGCAGGATGCGTTTGAGCTTGATGAATTCTCATCTCGACCGGGTAATGTTTGCAGCGCATTTGGGCAAGATCATTCTTTGGCCCATTACCTTGGCAAAGTCACAGAGCATATCGTGGTCTTTCACAGCAAATTTTCTCCTCGAGCGGAGCCGCTAAAGTGCAAGGCATTGTCACGCGCTATCAGATACTCCAACATTACTCGGAATGCTGACAAAGTCATTTTGGTACACCGGCTGGCTGTTATCAATGCCTTTGGATTGAACATTCATGGCAAGGCATTGACGCCAACAGCTATGTCTTTGGCAGTAGGAGAGGAGGATGTTAGTGCTATTGTGGCTAGATTTATATCTAGGAATCCACTAGGGGATTCAAAGACCCCTATTCTTGATGTACTCAAACTAGCCAAGAAGAAAGATAGCTTGTGAAGCCTTTTGTATATATAAACATAAATTTTATTAGATGCATGACTACATGTCTTTAATATTTATTTTAAGTTATCGTTGCTCGTCATGAATTCCATTGTATATTGTTTAAGTCATTGAAGATATATTTTCTCCATCATTTAATTGTGTTAATTTAATACATTTCTAGCCAATTTAATATCATTTTCACCAATTCTGGGTATCGAAAGTTCATTTCTATCAAATCCTGAAGGAATTTCACTGTCGTGCAGAAGGAAAAAGTGTCCAGGATGTTGCCAAGACCCTAGAAAGCCCGAAACCCACCACGGTGCAAATTTGGGCATTCTGAGGTCCTGGTGATGTCCTGAACACTTTTCCCTTCTACGCGACGGTGAAATTCCTTCAGGATTTGATAGAATTCAAAACTTACATTAAAATGATGAATTACTTCAGTCATAGAAATGGAGGATACACAACAATGTGATAGTGTACAGAATGTGGATATATTTTATTAAAAAAGATCGGCCCTTGGGCCTTAGATACAAGATACTGCCTTCAAGGGTAGGGGGTGGTCTAAGTCCTAAGAGTGGGCTGCAAGAGAATCTAGGGCTTCAAGCTTGGGTCACTCCATAGCCGCTTTGCTAGAGCCATGTCCTTGTCCATGACCATGATGTGTTTTGCATGGATAGCACACAAGTTGGCATCCTCGAACAGAGTGATGGTCACTTGCTTCGCCATCTCCTGGAGCGCCCCCATAGCTCCTGTGTTGAATCGCACATTGTCCTTGTATCCCTATGCTATCTCCCGTACCACACGTTGGAAGGGAGCACGTAGGATCAGGTTGTTAGTGGTCTTCTGCATATTTGTATACAATTACATAATAGCTTCTGTTGGTGGTTGGACCCATCTGCTCCCTTCTCTCACTCTAGCTTGCAACCAACGTGCGACTCCTCGACTCCCTACGAATGCTTTCCAAGCACTATGCCTTCTATTCTTTGATACAATTCGAACTACTTTTGCAAGTTCTGATGCCTTTGCCTTTTCAGACTTCAAAGTCCTTCCTAGTAAACATCTAAAAAACCAGTCAAACATCTCATGCAATGCATTGCTGCGAGTGACACCACCACCATGACTTGAGTTCTTAAAGTAGGCTACCTTGGCTCTATAGTGCGACTTCTCCATGCCTTGTGTATTCCAAATGGACAAAGGGTCCCAATTTTGTACAAACCATGGTCCGTGTGCATAGAGAGTATGCTGCAAACATGATGAGAATCATTTCAGCAACAAAAACTGTTTATATAAAGCAAGTGCTAAATATTACGATGGTGCCAAGATTACCATGTAATGCGTAATGTGCGACTCCCCCCATGCTTTCACACATTAATTGCATAAACTCTTTCACAACCATCCTGAACCTTTCATAATACATCTCATCGATTTGAACCTGGTGAAGAAATTTTATCAACGCATCTACCTTTGTCCATACTTTAGCTCTCAAAGTTGAGCTACTTGAGGATGAGAAGCCTTATTGGTCATGCATTCACACAATGCTTTCCAGTATTCCCAACCCAAACTGCTTTGAGACAATATATGTTTGTCTTTGTCGAAATTGTGGTTCAATAGGCAGAATTAGATTCCAAGCATAAACAAGATGCAAATACAACAACTTATCAAGTATGCGCAGTTCTGCATGTAAAGTACATATGTGTACTCTCGCAAGTGGGATGGGCAAGATGGGATCCCACTTTGGATCCTTCTTGTTGCGATTGGGAGCTTGCATTTGGCTACAAGATAGAATGCCATTCTCCCATTGTAAGCCAACCTTTTGCTTACGTTGCGAACACATGTAATAAAGGCATGTGTTCATGGCATTTTCCCTATATCACAACCATGCAAGCACCTGAGGGTTTCCAAATCACCAGCAAGATGCCATTCAACTCGAAATGTTCCATGGCCATCGATTGTCAATGTTTTCCCTTCCTCTTGTCTTCGGATCGCCGATGGGATTCCTGTTCTATCTAGAACCCACTTCAATGTCTCATGGCACTCTTTCGGAGTCTCAAATGCTGCAAGCCATCATATATCTTTCTCTGATTGCACTGAGAAATCTTGCTCTACTTCTTCGCTCCCTTGAACAAAGGCTAAGGCTTTATTCTCATAATGCAAATGCTCACTCTCTCTAACTTGTGTTCTTTCACCAATTGAGCTTCATCCATTTTGATGACAAATATGACTTTCCACTGCAATCTGTACAACAAAAGAGAGAAATCGTTAGGATAAACATGATATAGGAAATGAACTAAGTAAAGTGCAATGCTATAATGTGCAAGCCAGATTTATTTTTACTCTTCCAAGTCATTGTACCCCTTACAAAATGGTACCCTCCAAGCATTTCCCTTGCACATTGGTTTGTTTCTCGCCATGCATGTCTCACAGACCAAGGTGTGGGTAGGGGCGCTATAGACTTCTTATACTTTCCCAAAATAGCAGACTTGAAAATTTTGAAAACAGATGTGTAAGCTTCACGACTTACACCGGCAGTATCACAAGCTGCAAGCCTCTCCTTTGCATCCAAAATATCCTTGAGGTCCTTCATCACCTCTTCAGCAACTTGCACATGTAGGCACTTGTGTCTTGGGTCCCTTAGTATCCCAATGACATCGCTTGACTTCAATAAACTAGCTAGAGCATATGAACAGTCAATATCATCCCCATCTGTTCTTCCCATCACATCTTCCATGAGTTCCTAAAGAAGAACACAAGAAAAACTTAGTCACAAACAATGCAGCACAAAAGAGTGTAATTTCATTGGAACATTTGATAACCAACCTTGTAGCCCAGACTCTCCTCTTTCTATCACCACTAGTGGGTGCCAATGCATCCATGTTATGTAAGTACCTTCTTTTCCTCTCCTTCAATCCCAAAGGTGTTTCTTTCATCTTTTGCACTCGTTCTTCTGCCTTCTCTCGTTCCTTGTCTACAGCTCATCAAACTTAATTGTATATAGATCTTTCCAAGCCTTTTTTGGACTCAACTAGCTTACAGAGTGACTCTTCTAATTTATGTCGCTCCAAGTCCAATGCATTTCACTCCAAGTCCAATGCTTTGGCTTTATCATTAAGATCCTAGTTCTTCCTTTGAAGATCCTGCATAGAGTTATGCATTGCAACAGTGGTGCTATTTCCAAAATGTGCTAGCATCTCTACCTAGGCTCTATGCATCTCACTTGCTTGCATAGCCATTGACTGAGCATTGTTTAACCGATTGCAATAACCAAGCAACCCCGCATGTCCATTTCCAACAAACTGAACTAGCTCATGCATTGTATGGAAAGGAGGGCTCTTTTGGTTAGCAGGATCTAAAGGATACAAGGATAATTCTACCCAAAGGTCGAGATGCTTCTTTCCTTGCGAACAAAGACTGTGGATTTTAGAAGCTCCCCTCAATCCCAGACTACGTGTGCTTGCATATTCATCCTCCAACTCTAAGTGAACCTGGTACTTGTTGGAGATGTCCTCGAATAGTGCCATGACTAAAGGAGTGTAGAGAAGGAGAAGGTGTGGAGATGTAGGCTTGAAGAAGCAACACGCAGGAAGAGGGAGGGCAAGGCGGAGGAGGGATGGGGGAGGACCAGTAGTTGAAGAGGAGAGAAGGGGGGCAAACCAGCAGGTGTGGAGGGTGAGGAGGAGTAGGCGTGGTGGAGGAGGGAGGGAGGAGGGAGGAGCCAAAGGGAGGGGGGAGGAGGAGCAATGATGGAGGAGGAGGGAGGGGGAGGGAAGGAGGAGCAGGCGTGGAGGAGGGAGGGAGGGGGAGGGTAGGAGGAGCAAGCGTGGAGGAGGGAGGGAGGGAGGGGGAGGAGGAGGAAGGGGGAGGAGGCAGTGAAGAGGGGGAGGGGGAGGAAGGGGGGGGAGGGGCAGGAGGGAGGGAGGGAGGGGAAGGAGGAGGGAGGGGGAGGAGGGAGTGAGGAGGGGGAGTGAGGGAGGGGGAGGGAGGAGGGGAAGGAAGGGAGGGAGGAGAGAGAAGGAGGGAGGGAATCCAAAATTTGAATTTTGAATTTTGAATTTTTTGGTTCCCACCTAGGAGTAAGAGTTGTGTAAGAGGTGTAGGAGGTGGGGTCACTTTTGGGCTTAACCCACCTAGGTGAGGGGGGGTTAGGACTTTTTGGGATCTACCTTGGCCCTTTTATTAGGACTAATCCATTCCTTATGAGGCCCTTTTGAGACCCCAATTCTCCCCTAATGAATAATCACATCAACTTTTCATAACTAATATTGTGTACATATGTGCAAATTTCATGTTATGTCAAGTAGAGGAGATGGGTGAGCAGGCACAAACCCAAAATAATATTTGTTGACTGTTGAAGTCATATAGGTTTTGTTATTTTCAACTCACTTTTGGAATGTAAATGTTATTTGTAATCCACTTTTCATGATGATCTCATTCAATCGAATGTCGTAATGGCCACGGCTTATGGAATGAGATCGACATGATAAAAGGGCTTAGAAACAAGATTAATATCTCCACGTTGTCCACATGTTGAGGATCCATTGGTGGAGTTTTTTCGACACCAAAAGCAAGAAAGGGTAGCGCATCATACACCTGAACGTGGTGCATGTCATTGAATAATGGAAGCAAGAGTGTAGGTCTTCTTAGAGGTCTATGTGATATATCCTTGGTTGCCCAAGGTGCCTTCCATGGACCCCAACCCAATTTCCCCCCACACCCTCTCTTAGCCCCATGTGGCCCCCAAGATCCTAGCAACTCATTTACACCAAATACGCACCTCGCAAGTCGCCCCCCATGGCCATCCCATGCCCTCAATGCTAGGCCCTACAATAGCCAAGAAAAATAGGGATTGTGGTGCCCAAGAAACCATCCACAAGTGGTCATCCCAATCCCCGAGCTTTGAAAGAAAACTTGTCCTTGCCAACCCCTTACCCGAGTCTCCTCCAAGGTTTAGTCCACGAGGACTCAGTCTTATATGGTAACCCCCAATAGTCACACGAGGACTCACCTTGGACATGGTAGAGATTGCAATTCAATGGTGAGGTGATAAGCCAAGATCCTCATGGAAGTAGACCAAGATCGTCATGGTAGTTATAGCAACGGTTATGATCTTACAATCCTCTTGCAAGAAGATCAAGAAGCTACCGACGGGCAATGGCAGCTAGCTCCAAAGAAGAGGATACTCACATCCTTTAAAAGGGGTGACAACAACTAGCAAAGGCTAAAATGAGAGTAAGAATCGAGGCTAAGAGAAAGCACAGCCTTGAGTATTATGTGCTATTTCACGAGAGAGCAAAATGTATTCATAGCACAAAGCACACACTCTTAGATTTGTTTGTAATCGGTTGCCCTTCTATAATATAACTCGTCCTTTCCTTCAAATTACTATTTATGTTCTTTCTATAATACAGCTCGTCTTTTACCTTCTAGAATACAGCTTGTCTTTTCCCTTAAGTTTATGTCTATGTTCTTTGATGCTCATTCTACATACGTTTTCATCCATGTTACAGCCTGGAGTATTCCAACGGACTTATTATTTTAATGGAGGATACCTTTTCCAAGATATAAATTTTAGCATTCCTTAAGGACAAATAAAAAATCTAAAGTATCTCTAAACTCCAAAAGAAGAGAAATTACATGAGGTATTTGATCTTTATGTTAAGACTGGTAGACAAGCAATGCACACATTGCACCCTACACATTGGTAACCATCAACAGGATGCTTTCTATCATTCAAGACCTTGTAGAGAGGTAAAATCATAAATTAACCATTTCTTAAATTTTTTATGATCATAATTTGGTGTGAAGATAGAATGAGAGTAAGGATGTGTATGAAAAGAATGGGGATCTATTTGTCATCATTATTTCCATCTAGAGCATGGTGGTCTTGCATGAGTTTAGAATGGGAATAGGCAATTTTTCTCCCATTTTGAACCATGGCCTCAAGACCTTGAAATCGAAACCTTTCTTAGGGATTGAAAAGGATGGAATAATTACATGTGTCTTTGTCACCACTTCTTAGACACATGAAACGATGCTATGTTCCCACCTAACCCATCCTAGTTCTGCTGCGCTTATCAACACATTGATGGATCAGAATAGGACCACCTTATATAAGCTCCTTATATAAGGAATAGGAACCCCCTTATATAAGCTCACAAGGAAACATGCAAAACTTAACCAACTCAAACAAAGGTAGACACCCCATTTGTTTGTGATGGTTCAAGGCTGCCATCTTACTTCACACTTTTGAGCAATGTGTGTGCTTGTTCTTTCATATCAAATTAATATACCTTGACATACTATGTTTTCCCTTTATTGTAGAATATCTTGTGATTGCATGGCTCCAATTGTATAATGTCTTGGTAGGAGTGTACTCGTTTGGCAAATTTTGATGGAACCGATAAGAGTGTTTGCAATTGTTGATTTTTCTTATAAGTGCAATGGTTATCTTCATATGGAATTTTTCTCATCTAATTTTCACTAACATCTCTATGATGTGGAAGTTCATTTCTCCCTAAGTGTCTTCTTTGAGTAAGTGATTTTGTCAACATGACTTTAAGTAATGTGCAAGTTCATTGTTTCTTGGATGTATCAATGACTTCTATCCACCTAGCTTCCTCAAAGTTCATAAATTAATCTTCTTCCGTTGCTTTAATCCTCTAATACATTCACACCAATATTGTTAGGTTTAGCCCACTAGCATGGCCTTGTAGTTAGTTCTAGTCTTATTGCATCGTTTTAATCAGCTCTTTGAAAACAAATTGTAACATGAGTTATTTAGGTCTAGCCTTCATAGGGTTGTCTCTTCACTTCAGTTGTAACATTTTGCTGCAATTAACATCAGTTCAACTTCAGCTCCTACACCCTTGCACTCACATTTATGCTCATTGCTTCCACACAACCCTATAGTAGTATCATCTACGCCTATTTTGTGACATGTCCTAAAGCATTTATGAGCCTTGTCTTGCTGTGTGACTATTGAGAAAGCATCCCTAGAGCACTTCTCTACTGTGCACCTCCTTTGCAGATGTCTTTAGCTGAGTTTTTGTTGTATGAAATCCCTAACTGCCAGTACTTCACGCTTCTAAAGACTCTTTGCAAGTCACTATTGTCATGTTGCATTTTGAAGCCCTCCTACATTATTTTGAAGCCGTCCAGCCTCATTTCGCGGTAGTTTTGTGTTTATTTAAGGAGCAACTGCCTATAGAAGACCATTTCAAGTCGTTTGGTTACTCATTCTATCAGTTTTTAAGCTTTTGCCTCATTTTTTAGATTGATTTTCACTCTATTTTTCTATTTGAATTAGGTGGGTGCAATTAGCACTATTTTCTTGGGCATGGAGCCTGTTGTCATCTTCGAGACTTATTTTTGTTCTATGTTACTGTAACTGAGTTTTGAGTTGCCCAACCTAGACTACACTAGTGCATCCAACTATGGAGAAATTGACTCACTTGGAGCTCACTTTTGAAGATCAAAAAATATATAGATATTACGGTTTGACAATACCCAACCTTGTTTCCTATATATTATTTCTACACACTCAGTTACAGTAGTGTGTAGGTAGCACATTTCAACACTCAAATTTCGTGTAGGCTATTGACCTTGTGTGATCAAAATGAAACATTTGCACTTGCCTTAGTGCAATCCTTTGATTGAGTCAGATTTGTTTTGGATTCTTTAATCATAAAGCAATTAGTTAATCAAAGTTTTAATGGTTAGCCTCAACGTGGCTGCAAACCCTTAGCGTTGTGGGCACAATCTGACTATATAGCACAACCTCATCAATGTTGGCCAATTACTCTTTAAATTCCTTGACCTTTGTTAGATAGGCATCCGTGCTTTCGCCCTCATCCATCTTCAAGGCATCTAATGGCTTTCGCAAAAGTGCAACCCTTGCTTCATTGCATATCTGATACAAAGAGGCTAACTCTAGAGTTTTGCAAGACCAAATGAGAGGGATTCTCATGCTCTTAGCTTACAATGTAGTTAAGGCACATGCCCAAGCATTTCTACCATCCCATGTGGTTTGTTCTTGAGTTGGAGGCATTGGGGTAGTGCTGACAGATTAAGAAGAGTCAACAACATCATCACCACCCTTAGTGATGGGTGCAGTGATAATTGCCTTTGAGGGAAGAGTAAAACTCTGCTTATCAAAATGCCTCTATGTTAGGTGATCAGGCATTTGCTACCTATCATAAGGGTAATACAAAAACAATAAAGACTTGTGGGAAACCAAGCAAAATTGTGAGAGTTTTTTGGATGCCAACCAGAACGCATATAAAAAAAAGAAGAGGTGCAACCCTTACAAGGAAACAGGTCATGACATTTTTCAATGCCAAAACAGAATCAACGAAGAAGTAGCAGTAGTCTAGCCTTGCAATTATTGATGCTTCATATTCCCATGAAACGATGAATCAACCAATGTTGCTCATCATAATTGGGCTTTTATGGTTACATGTCAATCCAATCCTTCTATTCATGATTCATGCATTTGACAATGGTGCTTCTAAGCACAATACTTCTTGCAAGAAGTTATTTCTTTCTTTGCATAATAAGTTCAAGGAGGCAATGTGACTTCTCGCCATAATGCAAATTCTTATGCCGTGAAGTGCATTGGTCAAATTGAGTTTACCTATAGCGTCAAGCTACCTATCTCTTTTTAGGATAGTTTGTATGTTCCAAGAATAAAAAAGAATCTTATATCCATTTTAACCATTGCTATATTCGAGTATAGAGTTATCTTTCATGATTACCATTGTGATGCCTATTATTTTAGAGATGGCAATACCATTGTTATCACTAGAAAATTGACTAGGAGTCTATAGATTAGATGCCTATGACGGGGAGACCGAAAATTGTGATGCCTATTATTTTAGAGATGCAATACCATTGTTATCACTGGAAAATTGACTAGGAGCCTATATAGACTCAATGCCTATGATGGGGAGACCGAAACTGCAGCACTTATAGTAGAGAGTTCTGCAATTACTGACACTCATTTGTGGCATCAGCATTTTGGGCATCTGAATTATGGCAGCCTGGTCAGATCCATCCATAGAATATGGTCATTGATCTCCCAAAGATGCATGCTTGTAAACATATTTGTGATATATTTCCTAAAGATGGGAGTGTTGGTACACACCGTCATGGGTGTGGTCCAATGAAGACATCATCTGTTTTGGGTAGCCATACTTTAGAACTTGTGTGGACGATATTCCCCGACCTAGTTAGATTTACCCATTGAAATCCAAGTCATATGCCTTTTCATGTTCCAAGTAGTTCTTTGCTATGGTTGAGAATAAAAGCGGATAGAATCTTTTCACACTTCAAACTAACAACAGGGTCAAGTGTATGTCCAAAGAGTTTGCTGATTTCCTAGCATCTCATGGCACCATACATCAATGTACAATGCCATGCACACCAAACAAATGGTAATGCAAAACTCAACAATAAAATCTTGATAGAGATGATATGGTGTAAGATGAAGGATACATCTTTGCCCAACAAATTTTGGTCTACCAATCGGATTGGCAAGAGGCTTCAGATGGACTCTTCAACTTGGACCCCTTCGAGGGAGAGGCATTGGGTGGCCCAAAGGGTGCCCAAGGAGGTTCGTTTTAGGTTTGGGATGTGCCTATGGTCCAGTTTGTGACTGAGGAAGATCTCCTACTTCTTCTAGCTTGCCGCCCATGGAGGCTTGCCCATAGGCCCCGTGGTTGGAGCAGATGCGGGTGGAGGGGCAGTGTCACTGCTACTCTGCTGGATTTCTGGAGACAATCCATCACTGCCTCTGGAGTTGTTGTAGTGCACTAAGGATCTAAATGGGAGCCCTTAGGATTATGACCCACATGCAGAGCTTTCAAAGGGAATACACCTGGGGGATGGTGGCCTGGTTGACTGAGGGAGGTCATGCATTCCATAGTAATGAGGTCTCTCCAGCTTACGTGATATAGGGTCAAAGCATTCATAGGATAGAGCTCCATGAAACAATCCCTCTTGATATTCCAGATCCTCATTCCCCTCCAGAGGATAACATGTGGGAGGTAGTAGCTCTCGCGAATGAGAAACCCCTACATGTGAATCCACAGTTAGACGCTCGAAGTGAGAACCCTCGCTTGAAGGCCCTCGAAGAAGCCAACCCAAGGGCCTAGAAATGCTATCATTAGAATCTAACTTCATATATCTGTTGACAATCCTATGGAAATCAATATAAGGTCACTGTAGTATCACGGCGTGGAACATTTGGGTTGCTTGCTATAGTCTATGATGGGTGAGCATCCGGTTCCACCCTCGGCTACCTTGGTAGCCATCTAGTAGGATATCATCTACACCCTGCGCTCCACCTAGGAGCGTGGAGCCCCGAGCTCTAGGGTGACTATCGCGAGGTGCACACATTTTTGCAAGGCTTGGCCTGCAGGAGTTTTATACACATGCACTCCGCGAGGGATTCGTTGGTTGTATAGTCTCCCCACATGCATGTTAGCCCATGTACTAGAGATTCCCTAGGAAGTGAACTGGGTTTCTCTTGAACAGGCTAGGTTTTCTTCTTTCAGTCTGTATCCTGAGTTTTTTCCATACTCAGCATCTTCGAGGCTACTGTTTTGTATGAAGTTTTTCAAGCAATAATAGAAAGTTCCTTTCTTTGCCAAAAAATTTAAAAAACAAATCTAGTCATAGTATTTTCCTCATCACAGTTGATGAGGCTCAAGCCTTAAGCTGCATCCCCATCTGCCTCATCCTCATCATCATCAACATCAATGCCATCCTCCTCCTCATCATCATCCTCATCACTATCATTCTCTTCTACCTCGCCATGGGACTCTAAAATACTGGAGCAGCTTGAAGCTACAACAACATCCATCCTTCTTGTAACAAGAGGAGCTGCAATCTCCTCCTCTCTCTGTAGTCTCTTGCAAAGCAAGTAACCTCTCATCATCCTTCTCCTTGTTCATCATGTCCAAGGTCACTTCTACCTTCTCAAATCCCCTTTCCTTGATTTTAAAGATGAGTTGCAAATTGGTAGGAATGGATACTAATTTTTTTGTATTCTTTGGAAGCAGCATATTCCTTCTTTTGTTATGTATAAGAGGAGAATGTGCTCTAGTTCCCCTCACAAGGAGAAGCACATGTTCCTCCGAGAGTACTCGAATAGCCGACTGCTACAAATTTGGAGTGTGAGCCCTAAATGTCTCCCACCACTTCACCCCTTGGTGTATTCGTTTATTATATTTCGCAATTGCCAAGCAAATGTGCCTAGCATGGACTTGTAAATATCTAACTCATCAATTAAGATGCCTTGCCTCTCGACATCATACTTCGTGTACAACTCTATGAATTCATTCCACCCATCATGCACCTCCTTATCACCATCTGGATTTTTCCCTCCCAATAGGATGGAGAATCAAAACTACTACATGCAAAGAAGAGTGCATCATAACGCACTAGTTGTGACATCAACCAAATTTAAGGAGTCTATTCCATCCATAGTCTATATCTTCTCTACCATTCAATCAATGAGCTCATATACAAGTCCCATGGTAGCCCCTTTCCTATCATCCAAACGAAGGATCTTCAAAATAGATACACATACCACACACTGACTCTTGCTTCCTGCCAGAATGAGTCACTCAAATCAATGAAAGACACATGTTGTGCTTTCACAGTGTGTGATACTTTCTTCCTATAATACTCACAATCCATTGTAGACTATGCCATTCAACAAGTTTGCTAACACAATAAACATATAAGCAAAACCGATCTTGTGCAAGTTTCACGAATTCCTTTTTACTAAAAGTTCTATATAATGCTAACACTGTGCTTCCGAGTAAAAAGCATCACAATCATGTTGGCATGTACTAACATTGGCTTCACCCAAGCAAGCTGCCCAATGTCCTCAAACAAGAGGTCAAGGCAATGACATGTGCATCTAGTATAAAAAATATGGGGCCACTCCTCTACCAATTCTCTTGCTCGCACATAATTAGATGCATTTTCTAATTTGTACTGGCCACTAGTACCCACAAACTTCAAGAAGGTTGAGCCAAAAATGCATGAGACCATGATATTGATAATAGGGCTACACGGAGTGTCAAACTAGCCATCACATACTATGCTGCATCCATACTTTTTCCATTTCTCTTGAAACTGCAGCAACTCTTAGTCTATGCATACTACCTCATTATTTAGCTCCAAACAGCACAAGGTTTTCAAGCTAGGCCCAACTTGGCCAATTGCACAAACCATTTTTAAAAGATGAATTCCTCGTCTTCCAATGAGGAATGTCCTCTACAAAGAAAAAGAGTCGAAGAGTAATATAGGCATCTTTTCTTATGCAGGTAGGTCGTCCATCCCATTTGTGAGGGCAATACTTGCATTTATAAGTGAACTGTCCCTTTCCCAAAGCCTTCAGTACCTCCACAAATTTCCATTCGGGTCCTTTCTTCCTTTCCATCTACGAGAAAGAAAGAAAGTTAAGTCTTCGAAAGACCGATGGATCTATGAAGCAGTGAAAAATCCTAATACAAACAAGCCATGGGTGAGCTACTAAATGAGCATCTACTCTAATGCAGAATGCAAATGATAAGTGTTGAGTGCTACATAATCATGTCAGAATGATAAGTGTTGAGTGCTACATAGTCATGTCAGAATGATCGCCTACACAACGCTAATATCCTCATAATCAAAGCGTCGATCAAGATGAGGTAGTGAGGGCATAAAGTCAAAGATAGAGTACTAGCGGTTGCACGCGGACATGGTTCTATGTCGTCTCTTAGTCGTAGCTCTGCATCTGATAAGGGCTACAGTGACGCATGTCAGTGGAGCCTCAACTTTAAACAGAGAAGAAATATGCCCAAGCATAATTATGCATCAACCCTTTCTCTAAGTTGTCTAAGTTGTCGTGTCGCTAGCTCTGTGTCACGATCATGGCAGAGCCTCGTGGTGTAGGAGTCCGTATGGTCTGGCTGGAAGAACTCAATGATCAAGCTCTGAGAAGAGTTTATCAAGGAGATCTGCTCCTGTCTCCCTGATCAGAGTAGATGCTCGCGGTGTCTGACTATCTCGTGAATGAAGACGGCTAAGAATCTCTAGGATGAAAATAAGAACAGAAAGTGACAATATCCCAAAACTATCTCTAAAAAGGCAATAGAACTGACCTCAAATCTCATAGTATACTCCGCATCTAAAAAATGAAATGCTCCTCCGACTATCTCCTGGATGTCAAAAAATGTGCATATGCGCCTCTCCTTACTCTCAATGCGAAGTCTATGTAAAGAGACCCGAAACTGTTCAATAGAGATCCTCAGTGAGGGGTAGGTGAATCTGCGTATATTCTAGTGGGTCAATAAAACCCTCTACTATGATATGTAAACAATCATCCCTATAGAAGCTAAGCTTCACTGAAAACTCGCTCGGTCCCAACCAGGTCTTGAATGTGTGTAGCTATAAAAAATCCTCACATGACCTGATTGACCTAATGAGACGAGCGGGGGAAAAGACACGTCAATGCTATACTAAAAGGGGAGGAGTCTATCCATGTAGAGTCCCAATCGCTCAAAACAGCATCTCTAATAACTTGCGGCCAATAGTGCCATAGAGGAGGACAATGCTAGCCACCGTAATCTGCTGCGTCCAACACTCAATCTCCGTACCCCCTAACCCAATATAGGTAGATGATAACCTAAAATGCTGCATGAAGCTGTAGTGGAGATGACCCAAACTCAGCCACAGAATGATCCGGTAAGGAACTGACAGCTTACTACGAATCATCTGTGATAGCATGAGAACTTATAGGCTACTCCACTCAAGCCCACTCCACATATCCGGCCCCCAACTAGGGCTGCAATGCATACCCGTTAAGTGGACCAAGGAGTCAAAAAGCAAGCCCTTGGTCTGCGAGTCCTGAAAATGTGAGTGAAAGCACTGCCTCTCTATTATGGCTAAGGAGGCGTAACTGGGCCTGCATTGCTAGAGTCATAGTAAAGATAGGTCAAGAGAAGAGAACCCCTAGATATGTATATGACAAAACAACCTCATCCGACAACCCGTCGAAAGTGAACTGCTCCCGATGCATGGCAGCTCATGATGTGTTGAAGATCATGATACTAAGGTTGACCTTCAAATCATGAAAATCACAAATTGTAGTGCATCAAACCCTCTACTGAGGAAGATAAGAGAGCCACATCATTTGTGTATAACAAGACCTGAATCAGAGTGCCAGCAAAAGAACATCCATTCCCTCCCCCAGTATTTGCATGGATGTCTCAAGCTCATCAATGTATAGGGCAAACAGAGTTGGTGATAAAAGACACCCTTGTTTGACTCCAATAGTACTCTCATGATCTCATGTTTCCATCCAGACCCTATCCGAACTCTACCTGAGACCCTCTCGTAAAGTGCCATGACACAAAGAGAGAGAGAGAGAGAGAGAGAGAGAGAGAGAGAGAGAATCTAAAATTCAGCAATTCTGAGAAGAATTCAAGAGAGAGAGGGACACGGGAGAGTCCAACCTCCTTCGAATGCAACGCTTAGAAAAGAGGACCAAGGTCACACAAGTGAGAGCACTCCAAGCCTCAAGATTGAAGGTTGTAGCCTGTGGTACGCCAGTCTACATATGGTACGACAACTTGTAAAAGGGGAATGTACAGAGATGTACGGCTGCATGGTTGTATTGCTGTACGTTGCACAGCTGTTGGAAGGGCAAGTGACTGTCCTCAAATGGTGAGTCAAGACAACTAGGAGTTCCAAGGTCAGTCAAGATTTCTAAGTGACGCTGTACAAAAATGCACATAGTTCTATTTCCTAAGGTCTCTCATCCGTTCCCCCCCCCCCCAAAAAAAAAAAGACACGCACGTTTTTTTGTATCACACATGTGCGGACATACGAAATCTCTACAGTATGGAAAACCGTACGGGTACGGAACCAACTATGATTCTGGTTGTATGCCATTATGTGTGCCAATTATGTCTTGTACAGGTCACCCACCAAGGCAATGAAGACTCACACACCCTATGAGGATTGGACACGATGTAGCCCGCAGTAATCTAATACATGAGAGTGTTTGGATGCCTTGCACATGTTCCACTCAGTTACAGCATAAGCTTGAGGACAAGCCAGCTAAATGCATCTTTATTTGTTACAGCTCAAAAAGCAAAGTCTACAGGCTGTACTAGCTAAGTACTGGCACGATTATCATTGGCTGAGATGTCTTCTTTGTTGAAACCTCTATCATGCCACTGTTGGACTGTCAAAACCAGCCAACTATTGTTACTTCTCATGTATGTGATACATTGCTGCCCTTGTTTAAGTCTGCATCAACCAGAAGTAGTGCTCTCATTTTTAGCATGAATTGCCTCACATTGATCAAGCTACCACAGATCAAGCAGTGATCGAAGAGAGGGCTGTCATGAGACAAACAGAAAACAGTCCCTAGTGGCTATTAGACATAATGAGGGACAACAAACAAGCTTAGCCTGTCTGGCTGCGTGAGGGCATCCTCTCGTCACATGCAAGGACGCTTGGTGGAGGTTGCATTGATTGCTATTGCATGCAACAAAGAGCCACTATGCCACGAAGATGCCTTTAGCAAAGACTGGATGGATTTTGAGATAAATAAACCCATTTCTACACCGAGGCGTCTGGTTTCTGTTTCTCTAAGGATGATGTTATTGAGCCCTTTGATGCTCTACTCTCTATCAACAGGTTGGATGATGCCTGATATATCTATCACACATAGCCATATTTTCATTATGTTGTTTCCCAGTTGAGCAGCTTTCTAGTACACAGCTTGGCAGGCTGTGATGCATTCTTCCATTTCCTAAAAGGGGTTTGGGTCTTCTCTAACGCCACAATTCTTCAATTACTCTTACAGTGACTCGGCTGGATGCTATGACAGGAGTGTCACATACTGACAACTGTTTTATGCTTGGAGCTTCATGCATCACTTGATTCAGCAAAACGTAGCCTACAGTTGCTACTTCCCTCTGTGAATCTACGTACAGAGCAGCTTTTACAGCCAGGGTGGAATATATCTGGCTAGGGAAACATTTTGCAAATCTTGATGTTGGACAGACATCTCCCACCACTATCATTACATGCTTCTGCCTATACTTCCATAGTTGCTAGGTATCTCTGAGAGGTTCCCAAATTACTTTACCCATACCATGGAGGGGGGGTTTGTGAGGTTTAGTCACTCATATGGCCTTGTAGGCTAGAATTAGTTACTTCTAGTCCTATTAGTTCATTTTAACCAAGTCAGCTCTTTTAAAAATAAGTTGTAACATGAGTTGACCAGTCTAGGGGTTAGGGCTAGTCTTCATAGGCTTGTCTCTTCACTTCCGTTGTAAATTCTGCTGCAATAAACTTTGGTACAGCTTCAGCTCTTGCTCCCTTGCACTCACATTTCTGCTCCCTTACTTCCGCACAACCCTACAAGTCTCTCTGTTATTTATTGGTCCCCAGTGCCTAACAGAGAGAGAAACATGGTCTTTGCGTATAAGAACAATTTGCTCTCCTCGATAACCCTTCAATTGATGCATAGTTTTGTGAAAGTGAATCCATGCCTGTTACACCCCATTTTTCTTCTGCTAAACATTTTTACTCAAATTGATTATGAAAATGTGAAAGGGATATCTAGAATCAACTGCCTCACTGTTGCTTTGAGATAAAATGAGGTCATCGCCAAACAAGGTCACCCATAAACTTCAAAGCAGGTACGCCACGGATCTCTAGATCAAAGAGGGGTGACTCAATCAGCTGAAGGTCCCTTAGATCCAAATCACTCCTTATTATTTCTATGGCTCTTTGTTGGTCCTGGATTCAAGACATTCTGATATTAGTAAATATCCAACGTACCATATTACCACATTTGTAAACGAACAAAACTTATGTGACAAATACAAGAGAAAATATTAAGTCTCTATGTGTCATAATGGTGTTTTTTAAAAAAAGAACGACTTGTAGACTGCAAGTATAAAGGAAGAAAAAGAGGAACCTTGCGTTTCATGTTGCAAAATTTGCAGTCTGTGGAAGCAGGTGGCAGAATTTGATTGACAATAAGTCTTTTAACAGGAACCCCCTCTTTGAGAAGTGACTGTCGTAACCTTCCACTCTCACTTATTGCCATTACCTGCAAAAAAGGTTGAGTATTATATTATTCCACAGACAGCCTTTGGGAGGACATGACTACAATTGATTATGTGGTTTTAGTTACGAAAGCTAATTCATTCCTTAAGAAAATCCACTGACTTCAGTAGTTACAAGCATTGTAAGGAGTGCAAATGGCACTGTTCTTTGGAACTTGGTCGGTTGTATTCCAAGGGAGAACGGATGTGTAACGCAACCAATGACAATCTTGCACGAGAGGAAAACTCTACTTGGCATATCAAATAAAGTGGTTTGGGAGAGAGAAGGTCATGGCTCACCATTCATTGAGTAATCATATCGCCCAGTGCACAGGCCAGGTGGTCCATACAAAGATCAATTGATATGCCTTTTATTTGCAAGTGATGGAGTATCAATAGTCAATATAAGTAAAAGGTTGAGGAGGATGTACCCATCAAGCTAAGTACTAGATTTCTCAAATTTTATAGTCCCAGACAACTCCAAGCTTAAAATGAAGGACAACTCCAATCTCAACAATAAGTGGATGCATCGAAAACTGACGTGACCATCATGGCATGCCTTTTGAGTAGCTCTTGGATGCCTCCATATTATGCTTGACACGTCAGTGGTGAGGCATTCCCCTCACCGTACCATACACATCTTCAAACATATACTGTAACAACGAGAGAAACAACGGGTGGGAAGTCTGCCAACACTACCCTTTTCCAAGAGACTCAGAGGTGCAAAAAGGGAGAATGCACTCCATCAGAGATGGCCACAATTGTGGCACGCAGCTATGACAGGAAAACCCAAGACAACTGCATGTAGAAAGCATTACCTTCACTCATGGTTGTAAGACACGTTAAGACACGACACATTAGACACGCTTCAGACACGAGTGTCTAAAGTGTCTCAAAGCTAAGACACGTAAGACACGGCATTGTGATTATAATAATAAATATTTAATTAATATATGTATAAGTATACAAATGTACAACTTGCTAGCATAGCTCGCTGCTAGATTCTAGAAGTACAATAAGCTACACTTAAACAATGCAAGAAGGCACTTGTACAATGTAGTTAAGAGTCAAGACTCGTTACTCAAGACTTAAAACTTAAAGTTAAGACTCGCGACTCAAGAGCTCGCAAGTATTGAGTACTTAAAGGTTTAAATGGACAATTGAATCTTGTCACATGTGATATGAATGAAATCTGCATCTCGATACATATAATTGAAAGGAAACTTTCGACTCTCAAGACTCAAATCTCTGAAGATTCATCCTAATCCGAATCTACGAGGTCACTGCCACTGCTAGATCCAAAGTCACCATCGATGATAGCATGGCTAAGTCAAACTCAATGTTGTTGTTACCCCCCACCCACCGAAAAAGAAAAAAAAAACAAGAGTGTCTAAAGTCTTAAGGTAAGACATGTGTCTTAAGTGTCTTAAGTGTCTTACGATAAGACACGAGTGTCTTAACAACCATGCCTTCACTTGACCAAGGATGACTCCATTCAGGCACTAGGATATTTACAGATCCACACGTCACGGGTAGAATGCATAGCCATGGTCAAGCTCTGGAGGAACAAAGGAAAATGCAGCTTTTGAAGAGCTGAAGCAAAAGTTGTGTTCTGAACTCATTATTATCTTGCCAGATCTTGCAAAACTCTTTGCTATAACTTGTGATGCATGTGGGAACAGCATAGGAGGCACTTTGATGCACGATGGCAGAGTGGTTGCATATGAGAGTAGAGTTCTCAAAGATGCTGAATTGTACTTGCAAACATACGAGAAGGAAATGTTAGCAGTGATACATGCTTTGACCACATGGAAACATTACCTTCTTGTAGCTGATTTTTATGTGCAGACAGATCATCAGTCACTTAGATATTTTCTCACGCAAAGAAAATTATCTGAAAAGCACATGAGATGGGCTAACTTCCTCTCCATGTTTCATTTTCAAATTGTACATGTGTTGGGTAACAAAAATGTCGTAACTGATGCACTTTCCAGGAAACCACAGCCTGAAGCAATCTCCAAGAAACCCAGCGTTTCAGCAGGTGAGCATTGCTTACAACAATGTGTTAGATGTGATGAAAGATCAGTATGTTAATGATGCTGATTTTTCAACTATTTATGATCAACTTTCTGATGGTCAAGGCATGATCACTATATGTTGAAAGAGGGTTTCATTTTGATGCATGGACAACTTTGTGTCACTGATCAGATGCGCCAGAAAGTCATAATGGAAAGTCATGCTCCTCCATATGTAGGACATCGGGGAATTACAGCAACAATTACAGCAATGGAGCAATACTTTGATTGGCCATCTTTGAGGAAAGATGTGGAAGAATATGTGAGAACATGCATGGTTTGTCAGAACGTAAAGTTTGACAAGAAGAAGGCACCTGGGTTGTTACACCCTTTACCAATTCCAGATAGACCATGGCAAAGCATAGCTATGGATCTTGTGTTTGATCTTCCACGTACTCCTACTGGACATGATGGATTGTGGACAATAATTTGTAGGTTTAGCAAACAAGCCCACTTTGTGCCAGTAAGAAAGAAAATTACAGCAGATCAAATGGCCAAATTGTTTCTGCAGCATGTCTTCAAGTATCATGGGATGCCTAAATCCGTAATTAGTGATAGAGATCCGAGGATGACCAGACTCTTTTGGAGAGGGCTGTTTGAAAATATGGGCACTATGCTGAATTTTTCGTCATCTTTTCACCCTTAGTCTGATGGAATCGGAGCAGGAAAACTCTACCATCCTGGATATGTTTAAATGCTAAGTCTCAGACCACAAAAGCAAATGGGAGTATTATTTGCCTTTGCTGGAATATGCTTACAATAATATGGTGCACACATCCACAGGTAAAGCACCTTTTGAAATAGTGGAAGGTGCTAGGAAGACACCTCCCATTTTGCATACAAAAGAGAAAATCTTCGAAGCAGATTGTTTTGTGGAAAACCTTGAAGAGGCTTATAAGAAGATCAAATATGCCTTGCAAAGAAGTCAGGACAAGCAGAAAAGAGCAGCAGATAAGCACCGCACGGAATTGGTATTCACAAAAGGTGATCGGGTTTTGCTGCGTTTTCAGAAGGCAAGGCTGAAAAATAAGAAAGGCAAGGAAAGGTTGTACACAAACCTAAACATGCGTTACTATGGTCCTTTCTAGGTTTCTGAAAAGATAAACGAGGTAGCTTACAGGCTGAAGTTGCCTCCGCATTGGAAGATACATAATGCCTTTCATGTGAGCTTGTTAAAGCAATATCATGGAGATGTTCCTGAGGATTTACCTGATGAGGTACAGCCTGAAGTGGAAGAATAGGATAAACTTCTAGTCTCAGAGCAGATTTTGGCACACAGAGATAGAAAGCGCAAGGGTAAAGTTATCCATCACTACTTGGTAAAATTTCAAAATTACCCATCACTTGATGCGAAATGGATGGAGGAAGGTGAACTGGCAGATTCACCTGGGATATTGCAGCTTTACCTTGATGCTTTCCAGTTAGAGCCGACTGCGGTCTAGGCTCCTACAAGTAGTTCAGCAGAGCGAGTGTATGGAGCATCACCTGGTATTCGAGAGGGGGGCAGCACCTCCACTCCCTCAGTACAGACGGGCTCACCGTGATTTCATGAGGTCGCTTGATGACACAGTATGTTTCATCCGAGATACTAAGCTGACAGTATTTCTACTGTGAGACTTCATGATATTGATGCATCTTCACTATTGATCGCCAAGAATCACATAGATTTTAAGCAATGTATATGGATGGATGCATGCCTCTCCTAGCCATATTTTCACTGTCTTTGTATACTATAGCTGCGGCTTTCTTGTATACTCTTTCATGGTATATTTCATGCTCGCTCTTGTGTTTTAGGACAACAAACTGTGGTTTGCTAATTCAAGAGAGGGGTATGTCACGGGGACGTGAAATTCTAAGTACTTTAATGTACTACAAGACTATGACAACTTTGGTTTTAAAAGTCCAAGCGTGGGCTTAATAATGTGTAATTAAACGCAGCATGGTGCCTAGCACATAAGCGTAATTAATCCCTAGGCCCAAAGGCATTCCAAGGAATTAAAAGAGTGGTTGTTGAAAAATGATGACGTGGCATTTTTAATGGGCCCCCTAGAGGGCCATGTACCTTCAGTGGCCCCCCTAGAGTTCCAGGTGACTCTAGTGCCTTCTACATGCTCCTTTGCCATTCTTGGACCTTCCTGGGCCTTCTAAACTTCACATGTGTGGTTTTCTCTCTCATCTTCTCCCTTTGTTGAGATTTTGGACTGGTTTTTCAGCCTCCATCAGCTGAATTCCGTTTTTATTCATAACTCCTTACCCGTTTGGATTCCTCGACTTCCGTTTCGCCTAATGGCTTCCCCTCTGCCTCCCCTTCGCAATGATATGCTTTTCCCTCCATGCGTTTGGTAGAACGGGCAGAGTTGAGCACTTCTTTTGCTGGTCGAATTTGCAAAAGTGGCTTTTTCTAAACCTTTTTGTTTCTACAGCCTCTTGGGCCTCTCTTCTTGCAAAGCGATAACTTTCTGTTGAATTTTGAGTTGTCCCACGTGCTGGTTGACTGGTTTTTCTCAGTTTTGGAGGACTTTTCGGCGATGAAACTTCTCCAAAACCTTCTCAATGCATTCCTCTCTGAAGCACGCTTCTTTTGAGCCCAAGAACTCCTACTTCTTCGCGACAGAAGTGCTTCTTTTCGCATTTTTCAGTGGAATTCTTGCTAGTCGGCTCTTGTGAATGCTCTTTCTTCATGCCTTTGCACTCCTCTTTGGCTGGGAATGCAATTGGGCATTGGCTACTATGTCCTCTTGGCGATTGAGGACTTGGTTCGAGTTTTCAGGGCTTGGTGAGTTGTGATTTTGCTGCTGCAATTTCTTTTTGCCATAAGTTATTGGTTGGCCTCGTGTGCCGCCTCTTTCTAGGTTCACAGGTGCCCAGGCAGTGCTACATGAGTCATTCTTTGGTTGGGTACTTTGCTGATTTATTTTGGAGCTTTGAAGAGCTTTGTGAATGCCATCAGGAAACCACTCAAAGAGAGTGCAGCTGGGTGCAGTGTGATTGCATCTGGACAGCCAATGGAATTGCACTCAGAAAAAGAGAATGCCTTTGGATTGAGCCTATGGGTTAAGTGCACTTATGTGATGGTGTTCTATGCTTAAAAGCCTTACGAAGGCTCAGTGAATTGGGACTGTGTGCTCAGTTGCAGGGAAGGTCTCCCCGATGCAACTTGTAATCATTTCACTGTGAAATATAAAGAAATACCGAAAGGGGCGCCACGGTGTTTGGGGCCAATCGGGTGCACTTGTCTATGCTTGTTGAGCAGGGGCATTCTAGCCTCCATCCCTTTTTCAACGGTTTTGTTTGTGAACAAATGGGTAAATGCCAAATGGTGATCATGCAATGGTTAATGGTTGTGATATATGCTTTGTGAGTTGTAAATAAGTGCTAAAGTGATTAAAGGTTTAGTTCCACTGCCCTCTGAGTGATTAGAGGCCGGTTTCATGCTGGGCATAGAGGAATTACAGCGACAACTCAAGCATTAGAGAGGTATTTCTTTTGTCTAGAGATGCAAAAAGATATACATCAGTTTGTTACAGAATGCCTAACCTGTCAGAAGGTCAAATATGACAGACGGAAAGCACCTAGCCTACTTATGCCTCTTCCCATGCCCAGGCACCATGGGCAAGTATTGCAATGGACTTTATTTTTTATTTACCAAGATGAAAATCAAGGAATGATGGGATTTGGACTATCATTGATAGATTCAGCAAGCAAGCTCATTTCATTCCGCTACGCAACTCCTGCAGCTACACACCTTTAGGACCTGGTTGGAGCCGAGGGAGCTTCCAGTGAAGCTGAGTTTCTACAGAGATTACTGTCTTCGTATTTCGGAGGAGGGATTCATCACACCACCGGGGTACACTGAGCTTCATATGCCTCACTCACTACGGATCTCCATCGAACAATTTCGGGTATCATCACACCACCTCTGCATAGAGAGCGGCAGAGCAGAGGGGATCCCTAGGGAGCATCGCTTATGCATATTGTGTGATTGTCAGGAGGTCGAGTCGGAGGAGCATTTTATTTTCAGGTGCCCAGTGTACTACGAGATCTGCGGTCGCTACCACTGCCTCTTCAGAGACAGCTCCGAGCTCCTTTCTAGATTCCTCGCCTACCCAGATTAGAGATGCTTCGCGGCCTTCATTCACAAGGAGGTCCAACACAGAGAGCACTTACTCAGGCGACGGGGCTTGGCCACATCATCAGACACCTCTCACAGCAGGATCACAGAGTTCTTCCCATCGAGTGACATTGATTGTCCAGTCTCTAGCCGCAAACATGACAGACCCCGACCCAACTATCGTAGCACGACACACGAGACATTGAGGGGACACACAGATCACTCTGGGGGACCTCCCGTCATTGTTTAGACCCGAGATACGTCCCACGGGAGTCACGGTGGCTCTGGTCTTGCATCGAGCCTCGTCCAAGAGATCGAGACGCACAGCACCCCTTGATGGGCGCCAGCGTCCCATCACCGGCTATACACTGGCTAGGGCGACATGACATACGGAGGATTTCGCTCCGCTCCAGTCCTTTTCTTTTCATTGTTACATCCAGATGTATTTGATTATGTATGATCACACTTAGGATTCAGCATGGGTGATGATGCTCATTTCAGTAGCTCCACCCTTACTGTGATTTGTATCAGGTTTTCTTTCAGTCTCATAGACCCATCAGTCTTCCGAAGACTCTAATAAAATTTCCTTTCTTTCTTTCTTTCTACCAACCAAGATATTGCGAACCATGAAACTCCACAAGGAATAGTTGCTGCCATCCAACTTATCCTCCTATGTGAGAACCCCGAACACTTCATTGGAGTTATTCTAAGCCATTTTCACCAGATAATCTCAAAAAATACAGCAAACTGACCAAGTGAAATCCGTTCCTGGGATATAAAATGCACAAGTAAAATCTGCCCACAGTGACAAATACTGTCACAGCTTGTCAAAGGCTCAGAGTGCACTTCAACTATCCTGCAAATGCTCTCCAAAACTGCCAAAAAAACACTGCAAAATTTACCAATGTCTGCAATGTCACGGACGAAATGTGCAGCTGTACGGCGAATGTACGGTGACGTGCTGGCGCAGGTACTGTACAGAGCGGGAGCGGGAGCGTGAGCTTCGGAAGCGTGGGCTGTATGGCTGTACGGAATCAGTCCGTACAGATTGTACGGATGGGAGCTGCGAGCAAGGAGCAGGAAGAGCTTGTGGACAAGGAGTAGGGAGCTGTTGAGCAGGGAGCTAGGCAGAAAGCTAGGAGCAGGCTCTTGCTGCTCTGATACCAAATGTTAGATAAAGAGAGAATGAGAGCGCAGAGAGCTGAACGTAAGTTTGCAATAGATGAAGTGAGGAATACAAGAAGAGGGAAAGGTTTTGTCTCAGTGACAAAACCTTATCCTTCACACTAACCGTAGTTAGTGAACTAACTGTGGTTAGGGGGAAAAACCTCTAAAGAGGGAAAAGTGCCCCTAACCTACTTATTACATTACATTGGTCACTGCTAGAATATAATAATAATTCTAACACATACAGGATAGACTAACTTACAAGCAAACATGGGAAGTTTCAATAAGAGCATAAATAGAACTGTAGAAGCAAGTGACTTTTCTTGAAAATTAACCAGCAAGGAATAAATAAGATACCGTTGGTATTGTCACTATAACAAACTCAGTGGACTCTTTGTTTCTGAATATTTCCCGCACCATCACCATGCGTTGCTTCAGCAACTCAAGTTTATCCGTCTGGAAAACATAACGAAAACCAATTAGACTAGTAACTCCAGAAACTTGTTCTAAAGACAAACTCCAACTAAGCTTCACAAATTACAAAACCAGACTTCTCTTCCCTTTGAAATATCTTGATAAGAAGGGATGTATAACACAGGAAGTACAACTCCAATTATAATAATTGGAGTAAAAAATGATACTTCTTCTCAGGTTGCAGCTGTGACGTTCGTCAAGTGGGGCTTGACAGAGTAAAGTACAAGAAGGGTGGTGATAAACATAATTGCCAGTTTCACGTACATACCAAACAAAGGCTATCGGTGGGTACATACATTGCATAAGTGGGTGGTGAAACTAGACAAAGGAAACTTTCTCAATGGGGCAAGGTCTTCATGTTGCAGTAATGCTATTTTGCTGTATTTGAATCAGACTATGTCATGGTGGCCCCATATGTTTGACCTGCTGACACTCCAGGGGACCTCTCTAACAGAAGGTATGCTTGTCAGGGCAAGGTCTCCATGCTGCAATACGCTATCTTGCCCTATTCAAATCAGACTATGTCATGGTGGCCCCATATGTTTGGCCTACTGACACTTCAGATGACCTCTCTAACAAAAGGTATTCTTGTCAACTGTGTTATATGGAGAGAACTTTTTTTCTACATGTGTTAACTCTGCCTCACCTCTTTTCCAATAAACACTTATCTCTTCACTTTCAAGGGAAGAAACACCTCAGAAGGATACACCCAGCCCAACTTAGCCTCTGATGTATAAAAACTGTGGCTGTTTGGTCATGATAGCATGCTTACTAATGTGAGATCCTCCGCCACCATGATATCCACAGCCAGTCTACCGTCCCAAGCATACATGTGTTGATATCAGAGTATCCTTGCCCTCCTGGCAGCTTAGCTGGTCGGCATATGCTACTAAGGTAAGTTTGACCGAGAAGTCCACCAATGACTCCAGCAAACCTTTAACCTTCAAGGTTTGAATATCCTCAAAAGTTTTGTCCTACTTATTATATTTAAACCGTAAAAATGGTGTTTCTATGTACTCAATAACTTTCTCCTAAATATGTCATTTGGTTATTTTATAGAGGGCATCAATGAACTCTTACAACTATCAGCAGATGTCCATACATACAATGCTTTATCCCTACAGATCTTAAAACGTAAAGTCTTATGTGGGCAGTAAAGGGTGGCAATATACCGCAGTATCACCTCCATCACTAGATTGTCCAAACACAGACTTGATTGCTGCAGTTGCTGATGATAATTTCTGTTTTAACTGTCAAAAGATAAACCAATAATTGAGCTTCGGACCTTGTATGCACAACATCCAAGGCTTTTCAAACGTACATGTATCAGAAACTACAATAAAGGTTATGGATCTACCTTCAAAATCTTCCCAATGGAAGCATCTAAAAAGTCTGGAAGGGAAAGCAGGCGTAATGTATGACCCTGGCAAATCATAATACAAACAATTGTGAGGGCGAGAGAAAGTGTTCACCATCTTCCTGAGAAACTCCACCTATTAAACGGATGACGAGTTAACTAAATCAAAATTCTGCTTCTGACCGTTGGTGCTGTGTCAAACACTATGCGAGTGAACTTGCTATATTCAGGCGCCTGCATGAATTGGACAACCTGCAAAACCATTACAGAACTAAGCCAGACACCATTTGTATGATCCTCTATTTTCAAACAAGAACCAGTATATTTGTGACTGCAACTGCATAAGTTGTCTTATTTGAGACCTTTGCAATGGCTATAGCTTCATCAAGCCCAGGAGGTGGAGTATCTAGCAGTTCCCCAAGCTTCAATTCACCTAGCTTAACAAAGGATGGTGCAGATAACAGAGACATTAGGAAGGCTCAATCTTGGCAGATCTAACAGGATCATGTCCATCCAACCCAGAAAAGAATCAAAATAGTAGTTAACCATTTAGTATAGCACTATTTTCCAAAATAGAACAAAATCATTTACCTATCAGAAATAGAACAAAATTCATTTACCTGTTCTACCCATCCACCAAGTCCCATACTGTCCATAAAGTCCTTCACACCACTACCACCATCTTTTGAAGTAGCTGCACGAAACTCTGCCCTTGCTTGCTCAGGATTGATCTAGTGCATATTATCACACAAATAAGCACACTGACGGTCCTACCTATACAACTTCATCTTCCCTGCCTCCCATTCTTAATTGCTTCTTTCAACTTCGCAAAACGAGAAAGTCAGGAAAAAAGCAAAAATCACTCAGTACATCTTCAATATCAAAATGAATCACTTTTTTTGTTTTAAAACAAACTACACAAATGTAACAAAGTCCAAATCCACTGAAATGACATAGATATATGTTCTGAGAAATATCCAACACTAATGAAATTAGATTTTAGAAGAGACCACCATTTACACCCATAGAGGCACAAAACCACCCCTGCTCAAGAAAGAAGGGTGCCACCACCCTTGTGCCATCCGTCCCCAGCTGAGCTTAACGTTGCAATCTCCAACCCACTGGTAATAACGTCTGGCATTGGGTTAACCGTTCCCGACAAAAAAACAAAAAAAAAGCAGCATAAAAGGCAGCCGCAGGCACTCCGCTTTACTTTTTCCCCTGTATAAGCTCACAGCCAACTAGCTGTTCATCATACTTGACATCGAGCCAAATATCTCTCATGCTTCCTCAGCCCAACACATGTTTTGGTGTTGAGTACCGTGGATGTAGTGTAGATAGATTCTTGTGCTTGATTCATTTCTTTTTGTCTACATCATGCTTCCTTCTAGAATTTGACTCATCTATATATATGTCATGGTTTCTTCTAGAATTTGGTTGCATTTGTGAAGCAGGTGCATCTGTCAGTTGGAAAGTAGTCCTACAGGTACTCTTGCCTCAGTTCGGCATTTAGTAAGACACCATCCCACCATGAGGAGGGCCCAGATCAGCAGATGCTACAAGCATGCAGGCTCCATTCATGGATGCATTATGCACTATGTTTGAGCATGGTCCAAGCCTAATGATTGACAATTTGATTGATTGGCTAGCAATTGGCGAGACTGGTCAGGTAGTTAGCTCAACCTTCTAGATCGGACAAGCAGCCCGAGGAACACACAGAGCACATAAAGGCACGTCCATGTCAGTAAACCCCTAGTGGTTGCACTTGTAATGCTGTAAAGTAGCAAGCAGCTTCTTGGTATAGGTTTTTGGGGCCCATAGGCCTGGGAGAGATGCCATGAGTGCAAGAGAGAGGACTGCCACATGGGCAAAACTAGGTGTAAGAAGAAAGATGGGTTTCCATCTCGGCAGCAGAGATGGATGTCATATCAGCAGGGCTACAGCTTGAGCAAGAGAGGCCTAGCCACGTGGGATGTGTTGGAAAATAGGGTCCATTGTCCCACCTATAAATCCCCCCTATGAGGAGAGCACAGGGATATGGTACCAATGTAGGGATGGGGGGTTTCAGGGTCTGATTTGTGTGCATCAAGTTAGGATGCCAATGGAATGATCTAGATGGAGGGAAACATTCACAGGTCAGCCACATGGGCAGCACTGTAGGTTTCCACACAGTCCAGGACTTTGGGCTAGCAACAAAGCTATGAAAGAGGACAAACCTGTACCGATGCTGCAGTAAAAAGTATGGAAAGTGCACTAGCAGGTGCAGAGGCCAGAACTTGTAAGGAAGAGGTATGGATGGTACAGCAGCATGTAGAGAACCTAACATTATGTAGGGTGCAACAGTAGGTACATGCTGTAATGGCAATTGTTGCAGGTCCACTTGGAGCAGGTCATGGATCTGTCACAAATAGGTGTGGCTGGAGATGGACACACTGGTAGCTGCAGAAGGGCAAGAGCACCAAGCAAGAAAGGACACACAGACAAGGGTCAGGAAGGACTACCAGCAGGTCAGCAGTCTGGACTAATAGGTCAGCAAAAAAGAGGGTCTCGTATAGGCCTGGCCTAGTCAGATCAGCACAACTGGGTCGGCCCAGTCTGTGGATGGTCAGCTGGCTTTACAGACAGGGTCAGCTAGTCTGGAATCCTTTATAAAAGGCCTCATTGTGGAGGCTAACATGAAGTTCAGAATAGAAGCATCCCTCACACATTCAAGAGCAATACATGGTGCATACCTACAGCGTAGGAGAACACAGGTTTGCTGGAGTGTGCTGTCTAAGGAACTCACACAACAGATGGTCATTGAAGCTTATGAGAAGCACACAACCTGAGGACAGAAGTAGGAGCTGTATTTGTGCTCACCATAGAGCATCCACGGAACTGGATTGCTGCGTGTTTAGATCGCTGGTGAAGCTTTCTGTAAGGAGTATTTGGCTTGGATTTGAATGGAAGAGTTTTTATGCATGTGTTTGAGTCAATAAATGGTTCTCTGCCAGGGTTGCCCCCCAAAAACCTTGCTTTATAAAAGGCTCCATCAGTTCACCATGCCCTTGCTTACAGCAAGGAAGGAGGGGGGAGGGGGAGGTCCATGATGAGTCCACTAATGTATATTGCCATGAGTGGTCAGGCGTGTTATCACTAGACCACTGAGTCTTTGTACATCCATGATTGATAAGCCTATGAGTCTTTTGTACCATGCTCACTAGCCTGTGAGCTATGCTTACTTGCCTCTAAGATTGTTTCGGGACCATGTACTAGTTGGGTCCTTATAGCCTATGTCACCATGGCTATTGAAGGTGTCTCACATACCTTCCACCCCCACTCCATAGGGGGAATGTTGGATATACGGAGTTTTAGGTGTCAGTCTAGGAGTTTATGTGAGTTTATGAGTGTTTTGGTCATTTTAGGGTTTGTCTCAAACCCTAATTTGTTAAGGTTAGGGTTTAAAAACCCTAACCTATATAAGTCATTGTATTGAGTCATTTTCTTACTATGCAATACATGGATTTCATTTGTGTGCTCTCTTGCTTTCCCCCTTGAAACCATATTCCTAACACATCCTTTTGAGAAACTAAGACCGGGGCAAAAGTTATGGCATATGAGTTCACCTCTCTCAAAAGACATTGCAAATAAAAATTGAAACATTTGTCCATATACGATATGACATGGACTTTTTGAAGAAGAGTCTCATCTTTTATAGAAATATAATTGTTTCAATTAACTGAAGATATTTCTTCTAGTTTCAAACAACTTTCTTGAAAATCTTCCCTTTCCATTCCGATAAGATATTTTGAACTCCTACACTTTCTTCTATTCGAAAAGCAAACTTTGAGATTCCATTATCAATAGCTTTTAAAAGGCCGACTCTTTTGAGCATCCGCCACTCTATTTTGTGCTCTTGGGATATGAAGCATCTGAAAATGGAATATGGACAGAAAGTTTGCCCATTTCATATGATTTTTCGAAAGCTTAGTTTGGGTTAGCAAATACATGAGACTTTGATGATCCGTCTTGACTGTTAAATCACCCCCTAACAGAGTATATTTCCAGATAGTAAGTTTACAGCCAACATATCATATATCCCCATATGTCTCTCGGCATCACGTAATCTCCCACTTCCGTAGGCGACCACATGCCCGTTCTTATGAAGAGCAGCTCAAACACACTCTCCACAAGCATCGCAGTCCACATCAAAGGGCTGATATAAATCACAAACAATAAGAATCGGCTCCTTGGTTAGCTTCTCCTTGAGAGTGTTAAAAGCTGTCTTTTGTCGCTCTCCCCATCTGAACGCTGCAAACTTTTTTGTCAGCTCATGCAATATCAGCAAAATGTCTAATAAACCTCCTATAGTAGGAGCAAAGACCTTAAAAAATGCATAGTTCATGCATTGTTTTCAGCTCGGGCCATTCTTGGATGGCTTTGATCCTTGTGGGATCCATCCTTATTCCATCTTTGGAGATGATGTGTCGAAGTCTATGGATTTCATCTACGAAGAATGCTTCCTATTGATTGAAAGCTATTCGTCTCTGAGTTCTTGAAACACATGGCTAGATGTCTTTTATGCTCCTCTTCTGACTTTGAAAAGACAAGAATGTCATCAAAGAAAGTACCTACAAAGTGTGCCCAAGGTCAGAAAATCGGGTCCATCATCTTGTTGAAAGTAGATGGAGCATTTGTCAAAGACATAACCAAGAACTCGTATAACCCAAAAGTTGTCCGAAAAGTCGTCTTATACATGTCATGAGGATGAATCCTGATTTGATGCTAACCACTCTTTAAATCAAGACGGCAGAAAACAGTGGCTCCCTTCAATCGGTCCAAAACATCATCGATGCATGGGATGGGAATCTATTCTTGACGGTCATTTTATTGAGGGCTCTGTAGTCCACATAAATCCGATAAGACCCTTCTTTCTTTTGAAGCAATACCACAAGCGAGCAAAAAGGAGAAGAACTAGGTCGAATGACCCCGTTGGACAGCAGGTCCTACACCTATGCAATGATAACTTCGGTTTGGGCTGCACTCACCGCGATATGGTGGACAATTTGGAACCTAGCTTCTTGGAATGAGCTCCATAACATGATCCTCTAGCCGCTCTAGTGGTAGCTCTCCTAGCAATGAATCTGAAACACAATCTTTAAGAGCATCTAAGAACTGAAATTTTTATTGATCTGGAGGATCCATGTGATGTTCTTTTTCCTTGACATAAACCATATAAGCGGAAATTGAAGACTTTATTAATTTTCCAACTAAACCGCAAAAAACAACAAGAATTGTCTCTTCTTTCCCTTTAGCAACAATGCGATGTTCTTTGCCTCTATGATTAAAAACAAGTATCTTTTCAAGCATCATGAAATGCACATTTTTCCAATAGAACCAAGGCATCCCCAAAGTTACATCAAATTGTTGCAAAGGTGAAACCATGAAGTCCTCGTGATCCACATGGTTCTGAATATGAATCCAAAGCTTTCCAATGAGTAGTGCACAGGTGCTGACTCTCCTTAGAAAATCTAATGGGCATCAAGGGACAGCCATAGCTCTTCCTTCTTTATCCCTAACCGCATGGCTAAGCAGTTTTTAAAAGTTATGGCCATAAGGAAGCATCCATAGTGTAGGAACCACGTCCTCCTGGTACCGAATTCTGCTTTTCTGATCCTCCCTTCTTTGATTTCTCGAAGGAAGGATGATCTTTGATGAACAAAAGAACTCCAAGGGAAGCCGAATACATAACATTTTGAATCTCTATATGAGACAAGGTGTTCACGTAAGATCATACCTTAAGTGGTAGCCCTGCCTTGTACTTTCCATCTATACTTCGTCAAAGATTTCTGAAAAACAAGAAGCCTGCATATAGGTATCCCAAAATTTTGTGTCATAAACTTCGATAAGCTGTTCTTCATGCATGTGAAAACCGTCCCATTTCATGTGCACTTCCTCCACGAGCTGTTTTGAGAGGAATTGGCGATAGAACACTTTCTTGAAATCTACCCAAGTTTTGGGCTTTGCAGCCAGCAAATTGTACACTCCATTATGCACTGGCCATATCGGAGAGATGCAGACTTACTATGTGAAGCTTAGAAGATTCTTCGTAGTTGTCAACACCAAATCGGATTGGTGTATAAACTTCATAGCTTTTTCCAAATGTCCATAGACTCCATCATAAGTGACAAAACGAACTGACTCGCCTAACTTCGTTGCCTTGGGTGTTGAAGGCTTTTCTAAATGCTTTCGACGTGAAGTAGAGGAACTTGTGCAAAAACTCGTAGTAGATGACTTTCTTGTGCGCTGCTGACTTTGAGAAGTAGAAGATCTCCTTCACTTTTCTCTTGGATGTGGACTTCTCCCTCTTTTTGTAGAACTAGGACAATATCGGAAAGTCATTGGACTGGGGGAACAACGCCGGCTTACTTCCCTATGAACAGTCACCTGCTTAGACATGTGTGGGCCTTTGAAAAGATGCTGAAATCGAGGATTTTTCTTCAAAAACTGCAACTCTTCGATTTTGTTCTTTACAAAGGCTTCATCAATATCATCATTTGGTTACAAGCCCTTCTAATTGGGCCGTTGGGAAGCTGAACTGCCATGTTCTAAAACCAAGATGTGGGAAGTGAAACCGGCCTTCAATAAATTTAAGGGTCAGCCAACACTATTACATGAACAATTCAGCAAATATACAACTTGTAGATTGGGAGCTAGAGTGCCCCTACACCAAGATAAAGACATAGATTGGCCCCAAACCTTGGCGCGCCCCTTTCAGTATTTCTTTACTAAATGGGGAGATTTGCAAATAGATACACAATGAGTTCAATCTCATTTTCATTTACGGCATTTCCCACACTCAGCAGGCATCAGTGTCCCAAGCATTAACCTTACTTGGCCCTCCTCTAACACCCCAATGGCAATAGGCATCCATTTCAGTTCAAACACCTGCATAAAACTTGGAGTTGTTGCTAGCAGCCCAAATAGATTACACAACTCCCCAGACTATCACAGGTGTCAACTGATTCACTGAAATACCCAAGCAATAGCTAGTTTGCCTGCAACCTCGAGAACATTAACTTGAACTGCAAGCATCCACTGTGGACCTGAAGGATGCAAGAGAGAGCAAGAAGAGTGCAAACGTAGAATAGATAAGATAAAGAAAAACATACAAGAGGTGAAGGCTTTGTCTAAGTGACAAAACCTAAATCTATCCACTAACCGTTGTTAGGAATCCTGACTGTGGTTAGGGGAAAAAACCTCTAATGAGGGAAAAGTGCCCCTAACTCACTTATTACTATACATTGGTCACTGCCATGAATTATGGCGATAATTCCAACATCCCCCTGCAATGCCAATGTGATGATGTACGACATGGATTCTTTGCAACTGCTATAGCACTCTAATTATCAATGAGAATTTTAGAAGGACCCTCCAATGATAGGTGAAGATCAGCAAATAAACGGCGTAGCCACACTCACTCAACTGTTGCTGTGAAAGCTGCCCTATACTCAGGTTCACATGAGGAAGTAGCCACAATAGATTGCTTCTTACTTAGCCAAGAAATGCAAGCATGTCCCAAAAAGAAAAAACTACCACTTGTGGACTGCCTAGTGTCATAATCTCCAGCCCAATCTGAGTCACTGTAAGCATTCATCTGCAAGTCACCCCTCCTAGGACACATCAAGCCATAAGACTTTGTGCCTTGCAAGTAACGGAAGATGCGTTTTACAGCTTGCCGATGTGATATCTTTGGGCCGTGCATATACCTGCTCACCTGTGATACTGCAAACTGAATATCGGGCAGAGTATTGCAAAAATAAATGAGGCATCCAACAGCCTAGCTGTAGAGTGTGGCATCTACCTGCATCATATAGAGTAAGCTTCAGCCATGGCTCCATGGGAGTGGCTGTAGGCTTGCAATCTTGCATGTTGAACCGATCCAAGAGTTTTTGCACATACTTGGATTGAGACATAATAATGCCACGTCTATCTTGTATAAATTGGATCCCCAAATAAAAATGTATTGCACATACTTGGATTGAGACATAATAATGCCACGTCTATCTTGTATGAATTGGATCCCCAAATAAAAATGTAACATGTCCAAACCTGGCATGTCAAATGTAGCTTTCAATCAGCTTTGAAATCTACAATTTTTTCTTCATGTGACCCTGTGAGCAGCATGTCATCTACATAAAGAATAATAACCAAAATATCCCCCCCATCCTTCTTGATGTAGAGGGTACTTTCAGTTGGACTATTACAAAGCCCCTTGCTGGTCAGAAAGGCATCAATCTTGGAGTACCATGCACGTGGGGCTTGTTTCAGCCCATACAAAGCTTTATTCAGCTTGCAAACTTGATGTACATTACCCGAAATTTCAAAGCCAGGAGGTTTTTGGACATAAATCTCTTCCAATAAGTCTCCATTAAGAAAAGCTGTTTTTATGTCCAATTGATGAACATTCCAATCAAAATGTGCAGCCATAGCAATAACAAATCTGATAGTGGTCATCCTGAAAGTAGGAGCAAATGTCTCCTCATAATCAATGCCCTTCTTATTCTTTCCTGGTGGTGAATCCACAAGATTCCAGGTCTATTTTTTCTCAATGGACTGCAACTCATCTTGCATGGCATTCATCCAATGCACATTGTCCTTAGCTTCTTCAAAAGTATCAGGCTCTTCCTCATCAAGAAGAGTGCCTGCATAAGCTGATTCAACAAAAAGAGCCCCCCCTTCGTGCCTTGCTGCACTACGAGTTCTACCAGCCAAAGAAGCATCAAGTTTACTCTCCCTGAGAGTTTGGAGCAGCCAATTGGAAACAGATTTGGCTGCATGTATTTCTGTAATCTCTTGCCTAATAGCATCTTCCACTGCGTGGGAGCCTGATTCAAAACGTAGTTGGCACACATGAGACCCTCAAGCTAAAACCTGTGAGGCAACCTTTTGCTTGTGAGCATGCATCTATCCATCTTTATAGGAGTTCTATTCTTCCGCTCAGCTTTGCCATTTTGCTGAGGGGTAAGCCTCATTGTAAGCTGATGTGTGATGCCTTTCTCTTTCAAATAAGCTTCAAATTCATGAGACATATACTCCCCCTTTCTATCTATGCATAGAATCTGAACCGTGAGGCTTATTTCATTCTCAACCTTTGCCACAGAGTGTTGAAAATGCTTAAACACATCTGATTTTTTCTTTAAACAATAGACCCAAGTGTAGTTTGAGTAGTCATCAATAAATGTGACATAATAGAGATAACCACCCAACGCAGGAGTCCTCATGGGACCACAAACATCACTATGAATGAGTTGTAATTTGTGAACAGCTCATACTGCACCATCCTTCTTGAAGGGAAACCTGTGCGTCTTTCCAAGTATGCACCCTTCACAGGCATGAGGAGGTGACTCCAAAGGAGGCAAAGCATCAAGCATAGAATGTTTTTGAAGTGTCATCAAGCTGCCATAACTCATATGCCCATATCTAGCATGCCATAACTCCGCATTTTGCATAGCAATAGTGGGAGTACAAACTGCAAGTGCATCATCTGATCTTCTCTCAAAAACATCAAACTGAAAAAGACCACGAAACAGTGTGAAAGATAGTCTCAAGGCATAATCATCTTCCCTATCTCAGACTGCACACTTGTCATCTTCAAAGACAACCTAAAATCCTCTTTTATTGAGAGAGGACACTGAAAGCAAATTCTTCTTGATTCCAGGTACATAAAGCACATCATGAATTCTTAAATTTGTGCCATCTGTGGCTGTAAGTACAATCTCACCAATACCACGAACTGAATAAGACGAATCATTTGCACAAGACACCCTTTTTCCAACAGGTGATGGATGCAGAGAATCAAACAAATACTTCCTCGAAGTGATATGTTTGGTGGCACTACTATTAAAGTAACAATTATTCAATGTCTCATTGACATTAAAAGCACATAAATCCTTAGAAGCATCATAACTGCAAGTCAGAAAAGCATGAGAGTCATCCTCAAATGTGGCTGTAATATCTCGAGCAACCACCTCAAAATCAAGACTGCAAGTCAAAAAGGCATACTCTTCTTCCACTAAGTTGGCTGAAGCATCACCACCATCATGTGCATGAGGAGCTGAATCTCTGACAGCCATACATGAATCCTTTTTCTTTTCCTTGGCAATTCTTTTCTTGCATTCTCCTATGTAGTGACCCGGCTTCTTGCAATTATGACAAACACCCTTTCTCTTGGGCTTCTCTGCATCATTCTTAGCCTTGTGAGAAGGCCGTCCAGAATCAACTTTATGCTGATGTGAAGATTGATTTGCATGTTGCTTATGTTGCCCCTTCCCTTGGGCTTGAATTTCGAAAGCATGGCATGCTCACCAACTTGTAAAGCCATGTTCTTCCTGGTTTGTTCTTCCTGCAACAAAAGTCCTATCAACTCATGAAAGGGGAGAGGGTTGCCACCCCCCCTCAAAGACAAATTCAATGAAGAGTGAAAATCAAGATAAGACTCAAGAAGAGAATTCAAAGTGGTAATGACCATCTCTGAATCCGGAAGGATCTCATCAATATTCAATAATTGCTCTCTCAAATCCTAAAGTTTAGCGAGGTGCTCAAACATAGAGTCACCCCATCCATATGAGTATGAGTCAACTCTCTCTTCAGGAAAGAGACCCTGGCATCATTGCAGGCTCAAAACATACTCGCCAAAATATCCCAAGTTGCCTTTGAGGTCTTGCATGACCGAATATGCGAATAATAAACCTTTTGACAGAAAGGAAGATAGCTGAAAGTGCTAGTCCATCACGTGAATCCCATTTTGTTCCTGTGTGGGAGCCACCACCGCAGCAGCTGCTGCACCTAGCACTTGTCATGCACCCTGAGCTTGTCCTCTACCCCTTCCTCCACCTTGTTGAGGAGAAGTGGTAGGTGCAACCACATTCTCTGGCCATGTCTCATCCCCATTGACATAATCCCATAAGTGCTAGTCCATCACGTGAATCCCACCTTTTCTGTTCCTGTGTGGGAGCCAACACTGCAGCAGCTGCTGCACCTAGCACTTGTCCTGCACCCTGAGCTTGTCCTCTACCACTTCCTCCACCTTGTTGAGGAGAAGTGGCAGGTGCAACCACATTCTCTGGCCATGTCTCATCCCCATTGACATAATCCCATAAGTGTTTGCCAACTATTGCGAACCATAAAACTCCATAAGCAGTAGTTGGTACCATCCAACTTATCCTCCTGTGTGAGAACTCCAACACTTCATTGGGATTGTTCTGGGCCATAACTGCCAAAGAAAATGCAGCAAATACCAACAAAAATTCCCTTCCTGGGAATTAAGGTGCACAGCACAAATTCCTTTCGAGATATTGATGCAAACTGCCCACTGCTCAAAAAACAGCCAATCAATGGCTCAAAATGCAACAGCCCAAAAGCATAAACTCAATTGAATCTCTGCCAAATGTGCCTGCAAAACACCTACAAAAAGTCCAAAAGCCCCAAATATAGGAGAATGTGTGTCCAAAACCAAAGGACACCTTGCTGTCTCGGCCTATCAAAGGCTCAAAATGCACCCAAATAACAAATAACCTGCAAATGCCCAAAATTTGCCAAGAAACACTGCTAAGTCTGCAATGTGACTCAATCTGAGTCCAAAGTTGCTTGCAAAGTGTCCAATTACCTCGAACACTGAGGAATTGCAGCTCAATCACAAAAGCCCCAATTTCTTGGGGGTAATTGCAACCAGAAGAGGGAAAATTGAATAAAAGGCCCAAATGTTGCCAAAATTAATTTGCCTGCAAAAGCCCCAAATCTAACTGCAAATGTGTGCAAATGAGCACACCCAAAATTCCAAAAGCACCTGCAAAGAGACCTACAACACAAAGAGTTGTACGGACAGCTGCAAGCAAGTACAATCACACGTGCAACCCTGGCAACAGCTACTGTACGTAGAATCCGCCAGTACGAAATGGTACCGTACGACGTACGGCTGGTGTACAAGATGGCGGGACAGCGTACGGAATGGTATGTGTACGGACGGGGCTGCAGGGCCGTACGTGTGTACGGCGTCAGTACGGACAAAGAGAGCGGGACCTGTACCGACAAAATGTGCAATGGTAGTGTTCGAACGGCAAACAGTATGGATGTACGTACTGTTGTATGGACGAGCAGGTCGAGACTAAGTACAGATTCCCGTGTTGAAAGGCCATGGGCTCTTGGTCCAAGAGCAGACAGGCAAGCTTGATGATGAGCTCTAGGTCCAGAGGCAGAGGCAGGCTTTGATACCAAATGAAGGATGCAAGAGGGAGCAAGAAGAGTGCAAACGTAGAATAGATAAGAGGAAAACATACAAGAGGTGACGATTTTGTCTAAGTGACAAAACCTAAACCTATCCACTACCCGTAGTTAGGGATCCTAACTATGGTTAGAGGGGGAAACCTCTATGAGGGAAAAGTGCCCCTAACTCACTTATTGACTATACATTGGTCACTGCCATGAATTATGGGGATCATTCCAACCAGAGCACCCTGCCAATTAGTGAGCAAAGGAAGCAAAGGAGGTCAAAAGACTCACTTCAGAACAATTTGCAAAGATAAGTTCATTCCATTATTATCCTGCCCTTCAAACCTCAACTGATACATTAAAACAACCACTGCTCACCAGGCTGGTCTCAATGAGTAGACCCGGACCTGTGTCCTGTAGACCTTGCGCAGCCAGGCCCTTTTTAGAGCAGTTAGTAGCCAATGGGTGTGACCCTGCAGGTAACCAGGCCCTCTACCAGCGTTCTCAACCAGCAAGGCCCCAACTCGTGCTTGTACGTGCCTTACTGGATGCTCACATCAAGCGGCTCATTCGAAATCAGCTACCTTGTTCCAGCCGCCAGTCACAACTCCAACCAAACCAAACTCTTCAGTCAAGGAAAGAGCGTACTACAGCTACGTACGAGTCCCACAGCACCTACAGCATTTTCGACTAAGGCTTTAACGGCCAACACTGGCACCCAGCACCCCAGCAATTCTCCTGCGTAGGAGCTCATAATCAGCCAAGACCTCTTTAGCGTTTACATAGATCATACAACGCCCAAGCAGCTCTCTGCCCATAGTCTGTCAGCAATGAAAGAAGCCCTAGTGGGCAGCCAAGCATTCGCAATGTCAAGCTAAGGCCCTATGAAGCCTTCATATGTGCATATGCTCAGCCCGCGTCATAGCTCCTCCCCCGTCGCCCATCAGCCAACAACCTTTTTCCTTCGTAATTCTTCCTGGGAGCTTCCATGGGCAACCTTTCCAAATGCATCCCAAGCATGGGAATATGCCACATGGCAGCCCACGTTTTAAAAAATTCCCCACGGGTCTTTAATTTGCCCCTAGGCCCTATCGGGTCAAACCAATGACCAACTTAAAGTTTCATTTGCCCCTTGCCCCCCATTCCAATGGCCCAACCTTGGATCCTTGGGGCTTTTTGCCCCCTCTTTGGACCCAACCACAATTTTTACCCCCAAGGCATTACCTGCTAGGGGTTCTAGCACACCAAGCAACCCATGACCTTGCTCCTTGTTTTCCTAGGGTCCTACCCACATGCAGGCCAACATGCATGTGTTAGAAATCACACCCTCGTGTTTCAAGGAGGTAAACACTTACAGGTGAAGATGGGAGCTGGCCCGATACACGATGAAGTAAGAGTAGGAGTGGCTTTTGGTTGTATGCTTCAACCACTAGTCCAATATTTGGGTCACAAAAATTAGAAAATATAGTGTATGGCAGCCCGGACTGAATTGCGATGAGCTAGGGGCCTCCTACGGACTGAAGATATGTTGATTCTTCGAAATGACTGCTATCCCTGCTTAAACGGAGAATTCTTTGGATCGTTGCCACCAAGGAAAGTGCCTAGACTGTGCTCTAATACCACTGAAACCTTAACCACACCACAAACTCATCTCTCAGAACAAAACGCAGCTACTCGTGTCAAATCGCACTTTGGAAACAAGCTTGAAATTGGCTAGAGACTTCAATCGCAGCGCTATGGGGCAAATAGCAGATGGGAGTAAACATCGTCTAGAGGCTGGAAACTCCGAACAGCGTGTTTGGAGCTCAACAACGAACCTGATACACGTAGAGAACAGATGGGGAGGGAGAGAGAAAACAAGAACACAGCATTAGGGGTCATAAACACATGTCTACATTTACACAGAGGCCTTACTACTTGTCATGTGCACGGATCGGTATCTGACGTGTACTAGGTACACAGAACTAGCTCAGGTTAGCCTGGGGAGGCTTAGAGCTAGGCAGGCTTGATTCTCGGGTTGAGTGGCAAGGGTACGAACTATTTATAGGTTTTCGCTATTTTTGGCGCCGGGGCCCGAGTCTATAAAAGAGGCCCAGGGGGTTCAGTTCTCAGTGTGCAGTTGGGAGCAAGTCTCGTTCCCAGGTGCTAGGTCTGATCTTGGATTGTGTCGCGGACGCGCGCCTGCATCTTAGCGTAGCCCAAGGCCCAGTGGCAGATCCAGGGCTTCACAGCGCCACCTGGTGGTATGGGACACCAGGCTGGTTGGGATCTGATTGGGAGTTCGTGCCAGTAGCTCAGCTCGTGGCTCGGGGGGACATCTTCTGATTCGGGATCACATCCCGTAGATGTCACGGTTGGGTGGTGAGCAGCCTGCTCAGTTCTGATGTTGTGTGTGGTTATTTTGCAGATCAGGGGTTTCAGGAGTGCTGGGATGTGTCAGTTGGTATCAGAGCCAACTCCTGAGGTAGGAACTTCTGATACGAGAAATTTGACGGATTTCTCTTCCAGGTATGCCCTAAAATTCGAGATTTCCTGCTGCGTTTTTGCTGTCTACCTGGGGTAGAAGGGGTGAGGAAATATCTGGAAAAGGAGGAAGAAGAGGAGTGAAATTGAATCGAAAATTCTGAAGGCTACAGAGAGAAGTCTGAGGGAGGAGAAGGAGAGCAGAAAGGAAGGAGAGTAGGGCAGGAAATTGACAGCCTGGGAGTAGAGTATGCGGGGAGTAGAAAGGACGCAGTTAGGCGGGGCTGTAGGGGCAGGACAGCCTGCGCAACAGGCTGACCACAGCCTGCGCAACAGGCTGCGAACAGCCTGCGCCTAGGGCTGCGTGCAGCCTGCGCAGGAAGCAGGGCAGGAGGAAGGTGTTTTTTGCGAAAAAAGCACCCCTCCAAAGTTGGAGGGGCTCAGGTGCTTTTTTCGTAAAAGCACCCCTCCAAAGCTGGAGGGGCTCAGCCTTCTTTGGAGGCCTAGCTTCCAAATTAGGCCGCCCTGCACCCTATATAGGTGGGGGCTGGGTGCTAGGCAACCCACAAGCAGCCCCAGATTCGAGATCTTACCTTGAGATCTGTGCCAGCCCGCCTCGCCCTTCAGCCTGCGCCCAGTTTCGACAGCTTCTCTGCTGCAGCCCTTGCTTGCGTCAGCCCTGCACAGCTCCCAAAGTTCCGTACCAGTCCGTACAGTCACAGCGCCAGCCGTACAGCCTGTACGGACTGTTTCGCTTGCTTCTGTACCTGCAGCTGCTCTGCGCCTGCACCTGCAGCCACCGTACGGACTGCGTCAGCAGCCGTACAGCCTCTATCGTTGACTGCGCATCCGGTTGCAGATTCGGGGAGGCACCAGGGCTCGTGGTCTTCCAGATTTCAGCATCCTTTCTGTCAGATTTATCTGGGACGGTTTTCTTCTACTCCATCTCCCTCCGTGCTCCGTTTCAGTTATTTATTTCTCTCAGCCTGTAATCGAGTTAGTATTCAGCCATGTCTGATGCTCCGAATCCCGAGTTCACTATGGGAGAGCAGGAATTAGATTACACTCCAGTGGGAGAGGATGATCAGGGTCTCTATGACGACCTGATCACTAAGAAAGCCTTCAGTGAGTTCACGACTGCTCTAGATGGTAAATTTGAGCAGGTCAACGCTAATCAATCGGGGTTGACACAGCAACTCCAAGGGATACAAGCTACCTTGACTCTTCTGGCTAGCACGGTTCAGGCACTCACGCATGTGGATGCCATGGCCTCCGTGCTAGGCCCGAATATCACTCCGGATCCCTTTCCAGGTGACCAGAAATCAAGAACAAAGGAGGTGGTTGACACTTGGCTGCACAAGTGGCAAGTTCACTTCCAATTTCACCCCTATCCAGACGAGAAAAAGATTCAGCTAGCAGCAGGGTTTATGTCAGGTAAAGCCTTGCTTTGGTGGAAAGAACTTCAGCCTAAGCCTGACACTTGGACAGAATTTGAGGGTATCTTCAGGAAGGAGTTCCTGAAGAAGGAAGATGACTACGATATCGTCGGCAAGCTCAAAGCCCTCGATATGTCAAAATTGAATTTAACTTTTGAAGTTTATCTTCAGAGATTTAGGGATCTGCAAACCAGGGCCACCAAGATGGATCCTGTAACCTTGTTAGGTTTTTTCGTGGATGGTTTGCCAGACTCCTATAAGTTACAGATTAAGAATAACAAGTGCACAACATTGCAGGAGGCCATGACATATGCGCGCATATATGATGATACCATGGCCGGAACCAAGGCAACCACAGTTACCGAGACCAGCGGAAAGAACAAACGCAAGTTCTTTCAGCATGCGACTGGTATTGGGGAGACGAAGTCTACGGACAACGCCTCCAGGAAAAGCTTAACTCCTGCGAAGAATGGTAAGGCCCGTTTCCTTCGCACTCTCAGGCTCAAGAAAGAGGGCCGGTGTTTTTATTGCGAGGAGCGGGGCCACACGAAGAATGAGTGTCCTAAGCGGAAGAACCAGAGATTGGTGCTAGGACCGAAGCTCCAGGCAGGTCCGCGTACCGCAGCCAAGGGAGCCAACCAGGTTACAATGACAGGTATTTCAGTAAATGTCATTACCTGCCCCTTTCTTGCAATTGTACCTTTAATACTTCGTTGTTTGGTTCCCATGATCTTTTCCGAGTTTATGGAGAAGTTAGGGACCAACGGGTTCACATTCTCTTTGATCCGGGCAGCTCTCACAATTTTGTTAATTACAAATTTGTGCAGAAGATGGGGCTGTCCACAGTACCTAGCGACCACACCTACGAGGTGCAGCTACCAGCCGGGAAGCAGTTTTGGGATCGCAAGGTTGAAGCGCTTCCCATCCGGATTCAAGCCTACACGGGAGCTCTCACATGTTATGTTATGCATTTAGAGCATGTAGACTTGCTGATCGGGATAGAGTGGTTTAAAACCCACAATATCCAGATCGGATGGACGGAGCATACCCTTTCTTTTGAAGACAAAGGCACCCAATTTTGTATTCAGTGTGATAAGATTATCCCTTCTCAGGGGCCTATTGTATCTGCGATGCAGCTTCGGAATATATTGAACACTTCTCATTATGATGTCTATCAGTGTGTTTTGATTCCACTTTCTTCATTTATTGTTTCGGTAATTAACAAAAATGAATTAAGTGTGTTTGAACACCGAGAATTGAGAACGTTGTTAGATAATTTTAAGGACGTATTCCCAGCTCAACTGCCGGAAGGGTTACCTCCAGAAAGGGCAGTAGATCATCGCATAGACTTAGTCCCAGGGGCTCAACCTATCAGTGTACCACCGTATAGGATGAGCCAGGTAGAGGAGGATGAGTTAGCTATCCAGCTTCAGGATTACCTGAATATGGGCTATATCCGCCCAAGTAAATCTCCTTGGGGTGCACCTGTCCTCTTAAGAAAGAAGAAGGATTCTTCCTGGAGGATGTGTATAGATTATAAACGACTCAATAAAGTTACAATTAAGAACCGCTATCCTTTACCTCGTTCTGATGATTTGATAGACCGTTTGGCCGGAGCGAAGTATTTCACTAAGATTGATTTGCGTACGGGTTATCATCAAATCCGTATCTATGCTAAACACATAGATAGGACCGCATTCCGGACTAGGTATGGTCATTACGAGTTCCTCGTATTACCTTTTGGTTTGACCAATGCTCCTGCTACTTTTCAGCAGATGATGAACGATTTGTTCAGGGATTATCTGGGCAAATTTGTTGTCGTGTTCTTAGATGATATCTTGGTATATAGTAAAACGCTTGAGGATCATATAGGACACCTTCGGGTTGTCTTACTTGTTCTAAGACAGCATAAGCTTTATGCCAAGATGAGTAAATGTGACTTCTTTATGAAGGAGATCATTTACTTAGGACACAAGATTTCTTCTGAAGGTATTAGCATTGATCTGGATCGTATCCAGAAGGTTTTAGAATGGCCTATCCCTCAGACTGTGAAACAACTTCGCTCTTTCCTAGGATTTACGGTATTTCTTCGGAAGTCAGTCCGTGATTACTCCCAAATCACGGTACCCTTGACCAACATATTGAAAGGTCGTGGACGCAGGTCTACTCAGCCGATTCCTTGGAATGATGCAATGAACAAGGCTTTTGAAACCTTGAAGTTATCTATCAAGGAAGCACCCGTTCTTGCATTACCCGATCCTACCCGGCCTTATGTTTTAGAGGCCGATGCGAGTGATTATGCGATTGGGGCAGCTCTATTCCAAGAGGGCAGACCTGTAGCTTTTGAGAGTAAGAAGCTAGACGACACTCAGTATCGTTGGCCCACACTCGAGAAGGAACTTTATGCGGTAGTGTATGCTCTCAAGGTTTGGAGACACTACTTGTATGGTTCAAAGTTCCTTGTATTGACTGATCACCAGTCAATTAAGTATGTGTGTGATGGATCAGAATTGAGAGGAAGGAAAGCCAGATGGGCAGAGTTAATGCAGGATTTTGATTTCGAAATACGTTATCGTAAGGGTTCGTTGAATAGTGTGGCGGATGCCTTAAGTCGAGTTAAGTTTGTAAATGCTTTGTCATTTACGGAAATATCCTCAGACCTATTTCAATCCTTGAGAGGGCTATACGCAACTGATAGTCATTTCAGTTCTTATTGGCAGAGAGTCCAGGATGGGAGCTCCATGGTTGACCAGGACTCAGGGATTGTGCCACCTAGGATACAGGCGGCGGGAGGTCAGTGGATGATTAGGAACGGCTTGCTGTTCCGGAATGAAAAGATTTGTGTACCTGATGTTCTGGACCTCAAATCCAAGATTCTCTGGGAGTGTCATGATGCTCCTAGTGCGGGACATCCAGGTATACATAGGACTCTGTCTCTTGTGAAGCATACCTTTTATTGGCCTAAGATGCGTGCATTTGTAGAGAACTATGTGGTAGGTTGCCGAGTTTGTCAGGTTACTAGGGCTGAACGCCTTAGGAGCGCGGGCTTATTACAGCCATTACAGATTCCAGGTAATAAATGGGAAAGTATTTCCATGGATTTTATTACTGGTTTACCTCGAACGCGCAAGGGTCATGACTCTATTTGGGTCATAGTCGACCGTTTGACAAAAATGGCTAGATTCTTACCTACAAGAACAACTATTTCAGCTGTTCAGCTGGCTCACGAGTTTGTGGACCACTTGTTCAAGCTGTATGGTTTGCCATCTGACATAGTCAGTGACAGGGACTCAAAGTTTACAAGTAACTTCTGGACACTTCTATTTGAGAAGTTGGAAACTACTCTAAGTATGAGTTCCTCGGATCATGCACAATCCGATGGCAGTACAGAGAAGGTCAACCAGTTGGTTGAAGACATGCTTCGGGCATATGTATCTAAGAGGCAGTCTTCATGGGAAGATTATCTACCCATGATTGAATTTGCTTACAACAGTGCAAAGCATTCTAGTACAGGTTATAGTCCTTTTATGCTTATGTACGGGTTTCAACCTAAGTCACCAGTTATGGTTGGATTAAAAGGGATTCAAAATGATGCTGCTAAGAACTTCTTGCAAGACATGCAGGAAATGTTGCAGTTTGCCAAGGAGTCTATTAGAAGTGCCCAAGATCGGGACAGATTTTATGCTAATAGACATCGTTCACCTAGAGAGTTCTCTGAAGGAACGATGGTATATTTGCGAATTCCTAAGGAATCCAAGAGCCTAAGTACTGGTTTCGTTCCGAAATTATCCCCCAGATATTGTGGCCCATTCAAGGTCATTAAAAGAATTGGACCAGTTGCATATCGACTAGAATTGCCTCCTGATGTTAAAGTACATCCAGTCTTTCATGTCAGTAGACTGAAAGAAGTATTGGGTGCAGATGATCAAATTGTTTCTCCTCATGAGATTATAGAAGTTACAGATTTAACTTTTATTCCTCACGAACCTGAATCTATTCTTGAATTCCGTGAAAGACAGATTCGAAATCGTACTATCACGGAATACAAGATTAAGTGGAAGGATCGTGTTGAGGAGGATGCAACATGGGAGACATTACAAAACCTCCAAAGAACATTTCCCGATTTCTTACCGAACTCAGGAGTGAGTTCTTAGAGGAGGGGGAGTATGTCATGTGCACGGATCGGTATCTGACGTGTACTAGGTACACAGAACTAGCTCAGGTTAGCCTGGGGAGGCTTAGAGCTAGGCAGGCTTGATTCTCGGGTTGAGTGGCAAGGGTACGAACTATTTATAGGTTTTCGCTATTTTTGGCGCCGGGGCCCGAGTCTATAAAAGAGGCCCAGGGGGTTCAGTTCTCAGTGTGCAGTTGGGAGCAAGTCTCGTTCCCAGGTGCTAGGTCTGATCCTGGATTGTGCCGCGGACGCGCGCCTGCATCTTAGCGTAGCCCAAGGCCCAGTGGCAGATCCAGGGCTTCACAGCGCCACCTGGTGGTATGGGACACCAGGCTGGTTGGGATCTGATTGGGAGTTCGTGCCAGTAGCTCAGCTCGTGGCTCGGGGGGACATCTTCTGATTCGGGATCACATCCCGTAGATGTCACGGTTGGGTGGTGAGCAGCCTGCTCAGTTCTGATGTTGTGTGTGGTTATTTTGCAGATCAGGGGTTTCAGGAGTGCTGGGATGTGTCACTACTCAATTTCAGCGATAACTGAGGATAACACGTAGTACTTAAGGAAAAGGCATATCAATGTGGGTCCTTCAAATAAAACTGGATTGAGCTTCAGCAGAGTTCTGGTCAAATGGTGACACACTGTGGAGAGATGTCTTTACACATTTCATATCAAAAGCTCCATGTATTGAGAGTATTACACAAATTTGTCGCTTGAAATTTTAGGACTGAAAAGATCCCCCGCTTCAAAACCCATCCACAAGTCTTTCTAACGAAGGGGGTGAAAGGAACCAACAGCAAATATTTTCGTTCCACCGGTTTATGGTTGATGCACAAAAGCCTATGGTCATGGCAAAGTTGGTATCCCGATCTGCCATTTGGTGATTGAAATTTTGCATGTATTCACTCTGAAGCAGAGGCCAAAGCTTTTTGGTACCGATGTACGTGTTGGTAACTAGGCAAATTTCCTTTATCAAAGAAAAGGAAGAAAGCAACGTAAAAATTGCAGATTAGACTGCAAAAAGAGGAAACTTCACAGATGCAAGGTATAAAATGACAGTCAGAATCATTAGCTCTCCAGAACAGATGGGATAACTTTTGAACTTGATGCCCAATCCAGCTTTCAGAGGAGGTTGATTGCTAAATACCTCCATTGCGAAGAGAGGAGAGTCAGGACCTTCAACAGGTACAGGCATCCCACCAGTTAAATCCTGCTCAAAGAGATATGGAACTTTAAGCTTCACACTTAATCTGCATGTGTGTGCACAAAATATGTCACATACCAAGAACATACCTGTGCAAATGAGTCACTTAAAGAATGAGCAGGATCAGTCGAAACCACCAGGGTGGAATGGCCACTGTTTGCAAACCTTACTGCAAGAGAAGCAGCCAAACTTGTCTTTCCTACACCACCCTTGCCACCAAGCATGTAATATTTACGGGTTGTTCCTGCAACCATCTGTTCAAAACCAGTTCCAATCTCCGCTGGAGTTGCCACCGCCCTTACTTCTGTTGAAAGAACAATTCGAGTGAAACCCTGTCAGTTGTTGATTAACATAAATTTTGAGTTTGGAAAGTCTTCTACTCAGTTTTTTAGCTTCTATGATGTTGAAGACGATCATGCCTAGTTAAATCCATCTAAAAGACCAACCAGTAGACCCAATAAGAGCAGTAGTGTATTCTTTAAATGTATAAGTCTTACCAGAATACTTACCTCACATCTTAAAAACCTCATTTGTTGTCCATTACCTCTACAGCAAGCTCTCCCCACAGACACTAGTGTACACACTCACACACAGATCACTCATAACATACTTAGGGTGGTACCCGCTCCAAATATTTGCCAGAGACAAGCTACATATCAAGACTTCTCAACAACATCTAGCATGACACCTTGCAGAGAAAGTTAGTTATGCACCAATCAGTTGTCACCCCTGAGAGGTTTGATACCTAAGTCCAGTGTCCCGCGGCTGTGATTGAAAGTACAAGACTTGAAAATCATCAGTCAATTGGTGAAAGTCAAGGCGGATGAGCTGAAGCGATGTGCAATAATTGATGAAGCCCGCATATGGGTATATGACCTAGAAGTGTCCACATTACTTGAATACACATCAGGTGTCTTCCAGGCTTGATCCCATGAATGCCCAAGAAGAGGCCAAGGTCCAAACCACTTATATTACAGGCCCGAGGACTCACACCTAAAAAAACTTGAACAATAAAAGAAACCTAGAAAAGGATTATATGTTAGAGAACCTGAGCATGTACCAACTACCACAACAAAGGTCCTGATTCTATGTCAAATAATATAGAGAGCTTGCTAAAATCCCCGCAGGCGGAACTTGGAAGACTCCCCAAAGATAACACAACCTTCACCGAGATCACTCACTCATGTGTAAACAATTGCAAAAGACACAAGCACAGACCTGAGAAGTGCGCAGCATATAGAGCAGCCAAAACATGTGTAAAGAATGCTTCAAAATAGAACAAACCCTGATACAAAAAGAGACATCAGTGTAACACCATCAAAAGTCCCTTGATGTGGACCCCAAGATCAGCAGGGCTGGAGCAGGAACCAGCAGAAAGACGCATATCAAAGGGCCTTATATAGACAGCAGCAGGTCGACTGACTGCTGAGTCGGATGGATTACAGACTGGGTCAGCCAGTCTGTTGACTAGTCGGCCAGGTTTGGCTGCAAAGCCTATAAATGGATCCTTTAGGGACAGACATTCGTTCCAGGGAGTCCCAACCTGCCGATCACACATCAGGATGAAGACGAGGGAGATCAATGGATCTACACCATCGGTTCTTACAGGGCAGAAGTACCAGACATCTGTAGCACACCTAGGTGTCCACCTACACACTACAGGAGAGCATAAGGTGGCACATCCGAGGGATCTTTATCTATAGAGAACATTAGAACAGAGCTTTTGCAAGGGTGCTCAGCCTTGAGCAGCTACGTTGGCAGAAGAGGAAGAGTATTTACCTAAGAGGGTGCAGCAAACGTAGCCACCTTTTCATACTTTCCATTTTTGTACTTGGTATCTATCTTGATATATATTCTGTTTTGGCTTACATCTGAGTTCTCTTTCCAATCTGTGTTGCCCTCTCTTACTGTCAAATAAAGCACATAGGTGTTCCATACATGGACCTTCTGATTTCGGGGTAATGCTTCGCTGCATGGGAGTTGGTCTCTTACATGGTATCAGAGCCAAAGGTTGTCATCGAGGTATAGCCTTGCTCGTGATGTCAAATGGAAACACAAAAAAGGAAGGATGCCAACAATGATGACAGGGACTCTCCTGGCCTGAAAATGAGAAGAAGAGAAAGGACCCACAAAAATGCTTCTATTGTGACACGCTTAACAAAGGGAGATTTCTCATTGTGGAGGCTTTCAAGGCCGGCTACAAGTTTACTCGACATTGGTGACTGTCAAAAAACAGGGAAGAATCTGCCAGGGATGTCTCTAGAGGGTTTCACTACTCCATATATCCAAGGTCCACCATGTCACATTATTGCTTATGAGATTAAGTCCCAATGCCCTCTGCCATGAGTCATCGCAAGCGCCAATGGCTCCAAGCCCCCTATCTTCCATATTACTCACATAGTTCCAAGCCACGAGGGCGATTAGGACCACCTCAAGGCCCCAAAGGCCCACATTTTCCAACAATGACAAAGACTTCAACAAGTTCTAGTTGTTGATTAGTGAAGGTGCCCGTGAGACTTTTCCAAGCAAGCCTAGTTACATGACACTGAAAAGTCCAGATGATCATCGTGTCAAAGCTTTATGGTGGAGATGTGGGATCTGGAAAATCAAGGAGATGATTGTGCCCATGGAGGACCAGAGAGTGATGGTATTACTCCAAAGATGGCTAGAGAAATTAGCTTTATGGTGGAGACGTGGGATCTGGAAGATCAAGGAGATGATTGTGCCCGTGGAGGACCAGTGAGTGATGGTATTACTTCAAAGATGGCTAGAGAAATTAGACCATGTCCTAACCTCAGATCTATTAGGTAGTCAGGCCTAGGCTTTGATAAGTCTATACCCTAGTTAGTCCAGTCATGGATGTAACATGCTATGGGAGAAATCTCGATTCAAGCAAATCTAGATAGCATAGAGGAGAGGAATCTGAAGAATGCAGTCATTTTCTCATGATTGTCGAGACAACTACGGATTCGGTGATACCCCAAATCTAGCTAATAGATACGGCACATAAAGCATGGAAGATCTTACAGATCTTTTTGAAACTAAAAACACTAGGAGAGTCATCATGCGCGAAAATCAGTTGTCTACCATGATGATGGGGAAACGAAACAAGCCCACAACTTCCTTGTAAGAGTGAAGATTATCTGGGATCAACTAGCAACAATTGGTCAGAAGGTGGCCAGCAATCAGTTGGCCATGCTCTTGGTTAGTAAGCTTCCAAAGAGCTATTGAGGGTTGGTGTCGATTCTCATAGCTGGTGAACAAACAAGGCCAATAACGTTCAAGGAGCTGGTCACGTGGTTGCTTCAAGAAGCAGCCTAAATGAAGCTCTATGATGGAAAGCCTAAAGATGATGAAAAGGCTTTCGTGACCAAACACAAGTATGGCAAATAGAAGCTACAAAAAAACAAGGATGCCAACAATGACAATGAGGACTCTTTTGATGGTGAAAACTAAAAAAAGTAAAAGTGCTAGGAAAGTGCTTCTATTGTGACACGCCTTGACATTTTGCTAAAGACTGCAAAAAGACGAAGGCTACCAAACGTAGAATAAGGGCCTATCTAAAATGGCATCACCCAATGTGGCAAGAGATGAACTACGATTAGTGATGAGTCACGACACCATTCCTCATTGAGAAAGAGTTTGTAGACCCAGATGTCACAGTGTTCATGAGAGACATTGAAGAGTGGAGCAAGAATTAGACTTTGTGGTGGAGGTTGGAAGGTGTTGCTTAAACTTGGGATGTAAGGACTAGTCCAATTCCACCAATGTTGTTTTTAAAGGCAAATGTTAAAAAATTAGGTGCTCATTTGGGTTTGCGACAAAAAGCTGAGTGACCATGGCACTCGATTTTTTTTTTTTAATCTATTTTGATCGCCAAAAACTGCCAAACTTTGATAGCCTATAGCTTTTGATTGGCAAATCCAAATTGGTTCATGTAGCATATCAAATCAAATGGCCAGACATATCTATCATGTTTGTTGCAAAATTTAGTTAAGTTACATGCACCAAATAAGCATTTTATGAAGTTAGGCTAGTTTTCTCCACCAAATTTAGAGCACAATCACCCATTTTAGCCCATTTCACAAGGTGAGGATGGTAGGATAGCCCACTTACGCACTCCTTTTGGTGTGTCCCAAAGGGAAAAAAATAAAGTATCACCTGCAAAGATGGAGGAGCTCATCACTCGGAAATGGAACTTGAGGAGCTTGAAGTCACCGAGTGTGCATAAATAGAGACTTACACAAAGACACGAAAGTAGAGGGTACTTTCTGAGAGGCACTTGGCTTGCTCCAACAGCAAGCAACACCAAACTGAGTCTCCAGGGTATGTATGCTCAATATGCTTCATTGGAGATTTCAGTAGATTGCTTTGGGATGACTATTGGTGAGAATGGAAAGTGCAAGCATTCCGTACAGATAGTGGAGGATTTCTCCTTGTGGAGTCTTTCAACGATGGCTGCAAGATTACTTTGAGATTGGCAACAAAGACTTCAACAAGTTTGAATTGCTGATCAATGTCCCAAGCAAGCTCAATTACATAATACTAGAAAGACCACATGATGATCTTGTTAAAGCCTTCATAGTGGAAACATGGGATCTGGAAGATCAAGGACCAATGTGCGACAATATTATCCCAAAGATGGCTGGAGGGATTCCGATCAACGTGGACCATGTTGGATAGGTCTCCTCCCCATCTGTAAGCCCCAAATGAGGAGAGCATGGGGGAGGGAGACCCAGGGCAAGATATGCCCAGAGAACAGAGAGGGGGATGCCACACGGGCAGCACCTCACAGAAACTTGAGGGTCGAGATATCACCGCCCTCCGAACCGGACGTGAAGGTCTCCCCTCAAGCATTTCCGCTTCCCTCAGCAGTGGCAACAAATGGAGCCTATGAACAGGAAGATGGCAATGCATACACAGCATGGATCTGGCCTGGAAGAGGCAGATCTGTGAGCAGCACTCGATGGCGGAGTGATCTCTGGAAGTGACGCAACACATGGCGGAATATCTGCAGCAGGGTGGGCCATAGATAGGCAGGTTTGGGCTGGCCAACCAGGCCTAGAATGGTGCAGACCAGAGGCATCAATGGGCCAGGTGTTGCAGCACCCTGCCCTTATATAGGGCCAAGAAGGCTGGTCATCCAGCAGCCAGCAGTTTTTGGGAGCAGCGGGACCAGCAAAAGACTCACCCTCACGCCTACATCTAGGAGGCAAAGGAGTCCCACTGATGCTGCAGACTGAGCTCATCTAGGGCTGGAACCTAGGGTTTCTTCTAGGGCAGCAAGGTGTTGAGGTCTTTGGATGAAGGCTCTACATATGCTCGAGGTGGAGCACACGGGCTCAGTGATCTAGAGATATCTGGAAGATAGTAGGAGTACCTTGTCGTAAGATCAGAGGACCACATCCAAGTGGAACTCTGGATCTATCTTTTGTATAGTGTCCATAGCTTTGGACAGAAATATATGGTTTTGGTGGTTTCTATATCTGGCTGGATCATTGTCTATTTACTAGTCTGCACATCTATTGAAGCACATGAAGTTAAAAAGTTTGTGATTCAACACCTCACACACACTGTGTGAGCTCCTAGACTATTCTATCAGTCTTCCACTGTGTGTACCCCCCGTTGGTCGATTTCTAACATGGTATCAGAGCCCAAGTAGGAGGCTCACAAGTGTGGGCGCTTGAAGGCAAGGACCTTGCTGAAGGAGAATCCTGATTCAGAAGCTCTAGGGAACAACTCGAGGACTATGCCTTTGCAAGAAAGAGAGTGACTCAAGTTTAGTCAAGTGTGTACAAAGCTCAAGTCTACAAACAGTGAAGTTTGCTTTTCGATTTTGCTGTGTGGTTTAGCAGCAAAGATGTCGATTTCAGAAACAGAGGCATCTTCAGCCCCTTCTCTCCCTTCCTCCTCCTCCAGTCGAGTTCCTTCTTTCACCATCCCTAACTTTGGAGAGTTCGGGAAACTAGATGGAACAAACTACCTATCTGAAAGGTCAAGATCCGAAGTCATTTAGTGGCTCGAAAACTATGGAAGCTGACAATGGGAGTGGAGGAGAAGCCGCAGGACGTAGTGGACAAAAGGGGAAGATACTTATACCAGTAGATGGAGAGGAACTTGAAGCATGGGAGATAGAGATGCCCAAGCCCTAGCATTGATCATAGGGACTACGGCGGACTCTGTGCTTCCTCATTCCAGATGACTGACACATCAATAGAGGCATGGGCCATTCTGAAGGATCTGTACGAGACAGATAATACATCCCGGATCTTGACTCTTCAGCATCAACTCTACAATATGGATATGGATGAAGGAGATTCGATTCATGACCTCTTGACAAAGGTCAAGGTGGTAAGGGATAAAATAGCATCAGTTAGTCAGAAGGTAGACTCGGACCAATTGGCCTTGATGGTACTTAGGAGCCTACCATGGAGTTACAAGAGCTTCGTTACGACTAGGACAGCAGGACAAAGGGCCAAACTTCTAACTTTTGAGGAGTTGGGTCGATTACTGCTCTACGAAGAAGCCAGGAAGAAGCTCTACAACAATGACAAGGCGTTGATGGCAAAGGATAAAGCTGGCAAAGAAAAGGGCAAGCCTAACACTGGCAAGCCCAAGAAAGATGATTCTGGAGATGAAGGACACTTCCAAGAGGAGGAAGCACAAGAAAAAGTGTTTCTATTGTGACGAGCTAGGCCATTTTGCGAAGGATTGCAGAAAGAAGAAGGCGGATCATAAGATGAAGAAGAAGGAGTCCCGACTCAAATTAAGATGCTGATACAAATGCGGTAATTGAAGAACTGTTCTTGGTGGGACCTCCATGTGTTACTGAGGTCAGATATGCCGACATAGAAGTCACACTTGTAATGAAGGGGAAAAAGAGGCCAAGTTAGAGGCCCTTTGAGTGGAAAATGTGGAGGGACTATATAAGTCTCCATCCACCCCCTACTATGTACCTTTTTGGATGTGACATCTAATCCTATCTACTCTCCCTCCTACTTCTTGCTTCTTGCTGCCTACACTCACACTCTCTCTCTCCTCCCTCTCTCTATCTCTATCCCCTCATCCTTCTCTCTCTTCCTCTCTCTTTCCCCTTCCCCTCTCTTCTCCTCCCGTCCTTCTGCTATTCTATCCCCATCTCCAAATCTGCCCCTTTTCCCTTCACTGCATTGGTATCAGAGCACCTTCCTAGGGCCCTATTCGGAACTAGCTTCAACATCAAGCTGTCAACGCCAAATCCTGCCCAACCAACGCAAATCTGTCAATGCTCCTATCTACGCCAAATCCTACCGAGTGATGCAAGTGAGCGATGGCAAAACGTGAGCAATTGCAGGCTGCAACGAATCCCAACTCCAAGCACATGAGAAATTTCTGGCTGCAAGCACATACGGACCATCGTCAAATCTATTGGCTTTTCAATTGGTAAATGTCGAGGGCTATGGCACCAAGTTCCGAGGGTTGAAGGCATCACTCAGACCAGTGCGACGTGCGCCATCAACAAGACCTTGTGTGCTAGAGCCGTGTGCATCCCGACGTGATCAACGAGACCAAGAGCCCGTGTGCATTCCGTCAAATGGTCGCGACGCCGTCCTATTCCACACCCTCGCCACCCGCTCGTACCCGTGCCCCGCCCTACTCGATGCCGTCGCCGGTTGCCGTTTTTCTTTTCCTGCAAAACCTTAGCCTACAAGGTTTTCTAACTAGGGTAGACTAACAAAGGGTTACTTTGGTTAGGTTTAGTTAGTTTGCGTCTAGGTTAGGTTAGTGCTAACTAGGGTAAAGGATGGATTAGGTTGGCCTAAGACACTGTCCTAACAGTCCTAACCGTCTTAGGTTAGAGCTGTCCTAACTGTCCTAGATGACTTAGGACCCCTTCCCTTATTTTATTTTTTTTTAAACTCACTTTTCAGCCTCTTTTTAGGGACCTTTCACAACCCGTTTGGAGCCATTTTGGCTCCATTTCGAAGCTTCTTCGACGACCTTTCTGCCGAGCCTCTCCATTGACCTTTTCGTGTTTTCCCTACACTATCTTAGGTGCTCATTACAACAAGGTTTTGCTATCCATTTCTCCTCACCTACATTCGAGCTCCTCTCTCCAAGGCCAATCACCATGCCACCGAAGCGTGCCCCTCGTGATATATTGCATGACACTGATGAGGCTGCTCAGTATGAGCCAGTGCCTGCCACAGTGGCTGCATCCACTGGTGGTGCACAGGTTCCTTCCACTCAGCCTCTCTCCTGCATCCCGGGAAGTGCAAGAAGCGCAAACGCAGTTTCTAGATGCCCTTTCCTCTATGCTCCAGGGTGCATTCCGCCAAATAGGAAAAGAGTTCAGCCATCAGCTTACCACAGCCATGGCTATACAAGATACAGCTCTTGTCCAGATGGGACAGCAGATCGGTCAGCAGATCACATCTGCCATTGCTATGCAGGATAAGGGTAAGCAGCCCGCACCCCAGCAAGGCGACCATTCAGACAGTCAGGATGTTTTGTCTGCTCAACACAAGGGTTTTATGGCAGATGCCCATCGTGCCTATGAGCATCAGTCTTCTGGACTATTGCATGTACCCGAGCTTGGGGATTATCTGGACATAGATGATGCATTTTCTGTGCCACAAAGCACCTTCTTGCAGGATCAGGCCATCTTTTGGCTCTCAGTTTTCTGCATCTATGCAGGCTGAGCCGTCTCTTTTGGGCTGACCCGTTGGTGTGCATCCGGCTAGTGCTCCTTTCACTGCACCAGCGAGTATACCTGGAGCTGACTTGGGTTTATATGGCAGCCCACACCCTTGGGAAAGAGGTCAGTCCTCTTCTCAACCCTTTGGTATGCCATCATTTCGGAGAGATGCATTTGGTAGAGAGACCCAGCCCAAGGTTCATGCACCTATCGCTCCGCCAGCGAGCACATATAGCCAGACGCAGCCAGTGCATTAGATGGCAGCAGCTTCTACGCAGCACAGAGTTGGTGGTGGGCAGCAAGCCACCTTTGATGACATGTTGGCAAATTCTTTGCGTTCATACAGGGCCCTACCTGAGGCCATCAAACTTGAGATTCCCTTCTCCGATTATGTGAACCTCAAGCGTCATGATGCCCACACTTCTGGAGGTTACACACACAAGAATTATGCAGCCAAGGATATGAAGGACGAACTCACAGTGCATAACTTTAAAGGGGACACTCGCACTCCCAATGAGTTGGAGGAGTGGCTCACAAAGCTAGAAGACTATTTTCACTTCTATCCCAAGTCTGAGGAGGAGCGCATCATTTTTGCAAGTATGCATATGCAGGACTATGCCCACACATGGTGGCAATACATGAGGGATTCGCCTCAGAGACCAACCACTTGGAGGGGTTTTTAAGAATGGATGGTCACTACATTTGTATCTCCACTTGTATTGGATCGATACTTGGCTGAATTTTATACCTTGTCACAGACTGGTACGGTCCAAGAGTACTTGCAGCACTTTTGGAGGCTTTCCATGTTTGTGCAAGACGTATCTGAAAAGAGAAAGTTGTTGCCTTTCATCTCGCTGCAGATGTGAAGGCACATAACCCTCAAACAATTGAGAGGGCAGCTCAGCTTTGGTAATGCTCCTGTGAACAAGGAGGAGGTTAATTGGGATGCCCAACCAACACTTTATACTATTTCCATGCATGCCTTGATGGGTGCCAAAAGTGCTGATACTATTAGATTAACAGGGATGATTAATGGCAGGATTGTGCATGTGTTGGTGGACAGCAGTAGCACCCACAGTTTTGTTAACTTCAAAACCTTTCAGAGGGTGGGACTGTTGGGATAAGTATGATCAAGGGCTTGCTCTATGGTGCATGTGTGCATCTAGGGGAGTCACATGTATGTTTGTGTGTGTTGTAAAGGCACATCAAGTGCTATGATGTGTCTAGTGTGTGACCTAAGTGATGATGTAAGACAAAGGCAATCCCACTGATATAGGGATTGATTCCCACTGATGTAGGGGCTGATTGCCACTTATGTAGGGAAGGTATTACCTTCTCCCCCTTTCTATAAGAGAGAGTCATCTCTCTCACAATCCATAATAGAGAACAACATATTGCTTTCATTGTGCTCTCACACCTCTTGCAAGATGCATCTATTCTATCCTACGGGATTCTAATGCATTCCAAGGCCAAATTTGGCAAGACTCTAGTAGATCTATGTGTCAAATTGTAGCTCCTGCGAGCTTCCCCTCCCCCCCTCGCCGTTAGCCCCTACCTCCCCCCTCGCTCCCCCCCCCCCCCCTCGCTGCGACCACCTCCACCCCTCCCGCTACCCCTCGCCTCACCTCCGCTCCAGCCGCCCCCTCGCTCCATCCCGCCCCCTCGCTCCATCCCGCCCCCTTGCCTCCGCTCCTTCCCGCCCCCTCGCTCCAACCCGCCCCTCGCCCCCTCGCTCCAATCCGCCCCCTCGCTCCAACCCGCCCCTCGCCCCTCCCCCCCTCGCTCCAACCCGCCCCCTTACCTCCGCTCCATCCCGCCCCCTCGCTCCACCCCGCCCCCTCGCTCCACCCCGCCCCTCGCCCCCGCTCTAACCCCCCCCCCTCGCTGCCGCTATAACCGCCTCCGCTCTAACCCCCCCTCGCCGCCGCTCTAACCGCGCGCTCCATCCCGCGTCGCCTCGCTTTTTTTTTTTTTTTTTTTTTCAGCCCGCCTCGCCCTCGCCCCGCCTCCGCCATTCCGCCCCTCGCTGCTCCCTCGCCATCCACCCCGCTCCAACCCGCCCCCTCGCTGCTCCTTCACCCCTCGCTTCACCCGCCTCCGCCTCATTCCGCTCCCCTCGCCCCCCCGCTTCACCTCTCCACCCCCGCCATTCCAACTTCACCCCCCCCCCCCGCCCTCTCGCCCCTTCCGTACTCCCCGCACCCCGCAGCCTTCGCCCCGCCCTCAGCTTCGACCCCTCCGACCCTTCATTTCGCCTCGCCCGCCTCACCCCCAGGCTCCACCGCCGCTTCATCCCCTTCTTGGGTGGCAGCCTGTTTTTCTTCATCGGAAGCTTGCAGTTAGTCTTGGCGGTATGGCGGCCCCCAGCCCGGATCCGGAGGCCCAGTCGGACCCTCCCTCTCCAGATGCCTACCGCGTTATCCTGACAGAGCAACAATCATCCCGTGTTCAGGCGGTAGCCAGTGACTTTGCTCGTACCTCTGTTTACGGTAGAGTCATTGGACACTCCCCCTCCAGGTCTACCATCAGGGACTGGCTCCAGTCCACTCTCTTGCTAGAGGCTCTTGCTAGAGGATGGCCACATTGAGGAGGTGGCCCTTATGGGAAGGGGCATCTTCTGGCTCAAACTCTCCAGTGAGAAAGCTGCGAGCAATCTGGTTGCCGGTTCCCCCACATCGGTGGATGGGAAGATCATCATGATAGTCCCGTGGTACCGTGGTTTCAGCGCAGCGGATTTCGATACTCGGTTCCGTATACCTCGCCACCCAGTGACACTCGTTTTTCCAGGGCTTGCTACTGAGCTGCGGCCGATTGTCAGGGACTTGGGCTCCCATTTTGGCTGGGTTATGCACGACACCTTTGCCGATGCGGTGACCACGGCAGGAGCTCCCCGAGTCCGTGTGGCTGTGGCGGATCCTGCGACTCTCCCTGCAGTGATCGAGATCGTTACAGGTGCCGACAGTATCACCCAGAGCATGATAGTCACCGGACAGCCAGGTCAGTGCCTGCGGTGCCATGGCTTTGGGCACTTGGCGGCTGCTTGTCCACGCTTTGCCAGCTCGTCTCGACCCTCCCCGCCCCCGCCCCCTCCGCCCCCACCTCCCCCCCCCGGACAGCCACGTCAGGAGGAGCCGAGGCAGTCGGAGCCTGGGCCAGAGGTAGTGGGCGGTTGGACCGAGGTTCGAAGGAAAAGAGGAAAGAATAAGAAGATTTCGGATAAAGGCAAGGAGGCAGAGGTCACCATTCCTGCAGCAGCACTCCACAGGCCTGACAGGCAGATGCCCCAGGGACCTGGGAGAGCCTCTTCTTCGACGGCAGCCCGCCCTCCACAGCCTCAGATCCTCCTCTCCCCCACCCCCCCGCCTTCTCCCCGGTTTCCCCAGTTTCCCCCCCCTTCGCCCGCCCCGCAGTTTCAGCCCCCGCCTCCTTTTCCTCAGTCCCCTCCCCCTCCCCCTCCCTCTCAGCCCCAGTTCCAGATGCATCCCCATCCCCCTCCCCCCCCTGCTCCCCTCGCCCCTCCTACAGAGTTAGCTGCACCGTCGCCTTCCCAGCCGAGTGCAGCCTCCGCTCCACCTCCTCCACCTTCTCCGCCAGTCGCCTCCGTGGAGCCCGAGTCGCCTATCCCGCAGCCTCCTCCCCTTCCTCCCCCGCTTGCAGGACACCTGGTGTCTGTACCACCAGTGGAGCAGGTTTCCCTTCCCGCTAGCCCCTCAGTGGCAGACTCAGCTGGGTCTCAGCTCCAGGAGAGAGAGCTCCCTCGAGACTTTTACAGATCTGGCCCCTGGGACTACCTGGATGTGGCCGACCTTGGGACCTTCCCGGCTTGTCTCGACATTAGTATCTTCATGCTCCGCAAAGGGGCGGATGGGAGGATTGGTGCCTTGGCTCCCAGGGATGGCCCTAGCTTCGCCTTCACGTTCCTCAGCGATGGCACCGAGACCTGGACAGACGACTCGGTGTGGGAGGCTCTCAGAGAGCAGACACACGCCCAGATTTGCTCCTGGATAGGCCCGTCCGGTGGGCAGCTCCTCGAGACTCAGTGGTCCGAGGGCGATGTGCGCTTGCGGTGGCGTTGCGCTGCCAAACGTTTCCGATTGATCGTGATCCTCAGACCCCCCCTGGCATGGCCTCTTCCCCAGGATGTCAGAGCTTGGTCCCAACAGAAACTCCGAACCTTCTACGGGATGACTGCTTCAGAGATCTCGAGCTGGCTCGAGAAAGCATTTGTTCATGGCACTAGGGGCCTCTCGCCTTTGCTGAAGGTTTTGAAGAACGGGCAGGACGACCCCGTCTCCCCCTCCAAACCTTCTCACAAGCGGCAGCGCCTCCACTCCGATCTGTCTGATTCTTCTTCGACTTCTTCTGCGAGCAGACAGCTGTTCGCAGCCCCCCATCCCTCTCCATGAGCCTACACCTCGTTTCCTGGAATGTGAACGGGTTTCACTCTTCGAGTACCCGTGGTCCCAGGAAGCTCATTTTGCGTCAGGAACTTCAGCCTGCAGTGATTGGTCGATTGGATGTACTGCTGCTCCAGGAGCACAAGCTTTCTGCGGCTCATGCCCGTAGCTGCGGGAAGGTTCTCCCTGGACGCTCCTACACTTATTGGGAGCCTTCGATCGGCGCACAGGGGAGGAGCGGGGGGGTCTGTACCTCCGTGTGCGAGCAGTTAGCTCAGTCAGTTTTCGGTCACGGCACGTTGATCCCAGGCCGAGCCCTTTGGGTAGGCCTGAATTTGGAGGGATCCAAGATAGGAATCCTCAACATTTATGCTCCCACAGACCTCAGATGCAGAGCCACCTTTTGGAGGACACTTACAGGGATTCTTCCAGACATGGATTCCTGGATTGTTGGAGGAGACTTCAACAACCTGGAGACCTTGGAGGACCAGCAGGGTAGAGATCCGGAGTTCACAGGTATGGCTCAGGCAGAGCAGTCAGCTTGGGACTCTTTCATCTTCGCGACAGGAGGGAGGGACAGTTGGAGAGACCCGTCCTTCCGGCGTTGGCACGGGAGCCTGGACTTCTCTTGGGGCTTCCGCAGGGAAGGAGGCAGACTCCTGGAGCGGCTTGATAGGTTTTATGTCAGTGATTGGGCCATCAGCAGAGGTGGCCAGGCGGGCATTGTTCCAGGGACGACACTATCCGACCATGCGCCTGTGCTCCTCTCATTAGATTCGGCAGCCCAGACTCTCCCCTCCCGATCATGCAGGATTCCCGATTCCATCTTCTCGAGGGTGGACGTCCGTAGCAGCATTTGCAGTCTTTGGGACAGAGACTGGGGGGAGGGCATGGATCTGGTAGACTCGGTCGCGCAGGCTCTGCAGGAGTCCAGCCAGATCTGCCAGCTCGCAGCCCTACAGGTTCGACAGGATTGGTGGGGCAGAGAGAGAGCTCTTCGGAGGGACCTCGCCTCCATTCAGCGACTTCAGCAGTCTTCCCCGGGCTCGGAGGAGCTTCGGATCCAGGCCCTTCGAGCCAGAGCCCTCTTGGAGGAGACCCTCCAGCGTCGCTCCGAGTTCTCCTATCACGCCTCTCTCTCCTTCTGGGCCCGGAAGGGTGACCGGATGTGCAGGGAGTTCTTCAGGACACACGGCCAGAGAGCTGCAGGTGATCAGCTACGGAGTCTCAGGACAGCGGATGGTCACATTGTTACGGACCCGGGGGAGGTCATGGGGTTGGCCACTGACTTCTACAGGACCCTCTTCCAGCAGGAGCCACTTGCCCCTCGTGCTAGTCGTGACCGTGAGGAGGTGTGGAGGCACATTCCATCCCTGGTCCAGCCCAGCATGCAGGCGTCTTTGTTGGCGCCGTTCACCGCGGATGAGATGTTGGAGGCCTTGATGGCTATTGATGGGCAGAAATGCCCAGGTGAGGATGGGCTATCCCGAGCTTTCTTCACCTCCTTCTGGGACCAGATCCATCAGCCCCTCCTTGCAGCTCTGCAGGGGATTTTCAGCAGCGGTCAGATGCCAGAGAGCCTCTCCTCGGGACTGATTTGCCTCATCCCGAAGGGAGGAGATAGACAGGAGATCCGCCAGTGGCGTCCGATCACTCTCCTTACCACTGCCTACAAAATCCTCGCCAAGATGATCAGTGCCAGAGTTCGACCTCTACTCCCAGACCTCGTCCATGACACTCAGACAGGCTTTGTCCAGGACCGCAGTATCCTGGATAATGTCTTCACCTTTTCAGAGGCGGCGGAGTGGGCTCAGTACAGCGGTTCACACCTTGCCATTTTACTTCTCGACTTCGAGAAGGCCTACGATCGCGTGGATTGGTCCTTTTTGGAGGGGACTCTGGAGCGGCTAGGTTTCCCGGCAGGCTGGATTCAGGGTATCTCAGCTTTGTACAGGACAGCGTCTAGCAGAGTCATCATTGGAGGCAGGATGGGTGAGCGTTTCAGCTTGGAGAGATCAGTACGTCAGGGTTGTCCCCTGGCTCCTTATCTGTTTCTCTTCTTCGCCGAGGCCATGACTTACTACCTTCGGGCGAGGTCCACAGGGCTCAGGGGTGTTCGCCTTCCACTCCGGGAGGACACGGAGCTTCTGGACTCAGAGTACGCAGATGATACAGCCCTTTATGTCCAGGACGATGAGAGGATGCTAGAGAGGGTGCGGATGGCCCTGGAGGTTTTCTGCTCGGCCGCTGGTGCGAAAATCAACTGGAACAAATCAGTTGGTTTTCTCACAGACCCGGGGGCGTGTTCTCAGTGGGGGCGATTCCTGGGCTTCAGATGGATTCCACGTGGTCAGACAGCTAGATACCTTGGCTTCCAGGTTGGCCTAGACATTACGCCAGCTCAGCAGTTTCTCCCGGTGCTAGATTCCATCCGACGGAAGCTGGCTTTCTGGAGCACTGCTAAGCTGTCCCTTGCAGGTCGTGCTTTAGTAGTTAACCAGGTCCTTCTAGCCACGGCTTGGTATGTGGCTTCCTGTTGGTGCTTCTCGAGATCCAGCGTGGCACAGCTCAGGAGGTTGGTTCGGAACTTTCTTTGGTCTGGGGAGGATGGGCAGAGAGATACCAGAGCCAGGGTTGCTTGGCAGACAGTCATTCTTCCGCAGGCGGAGGGGGGTCTGGGGGTCATTGATCCAGAGCTTCAGAGTCAGGCCTTGTTAGGCAAGCTTATCATCCGCGGTTTGACCCCAGGGGGGCAGACGTGGAAGATGTTACTCCAGCAGGGAGTCGGCTCTTGTGTCCCGCGCCGAGGTGGAGAGTGGCTACCGTCCTTCAGGTGGATCTTCACTTCCGCCCCGCTCACTCAGCCCCGCTCCCCACTCGTTCGTAGCCTCCTCATGGTTTGGAGGCGGCTCCGTCTCAGTCTCATTCAGTCCCAGCCCAGCTGTCAGGAGGAGATCGATCGCCAGCCGCTCGTCTGGAATGGGCAGGTCAGAGACGCCGAGGGCCTTCAGTTGGGGGAGAGATCACATATCAGGTGGGACGGCTGGATGAGGGGGCCAGCCCGGTCCCTTCGAGTTTGGAGGGATACGTACAGACATCTGGAGATGGCCGATCTGGCAGACGCAGCGGGAGGTGCACGCGGAGTCCAGGCGAGACGCACGGAGATCGACGGAGCGATCCCAGCCGCTTGGTTGGCTCCACCTGAGCCTCAGGTCCTCATGCCTGGAGACACCCACTGGCTGGGACAGTTCACCCCCCGTGGCATCCCACTGGTGGTCGCAGGACGTTTGGATGACTCCTCTATCGCCTTCTTCGCGGTTTCAGGGGACGGACGACTCAGGAGAGAGGATGCGCTCATTGACCCCCTACTACCGTGGCAGAGGGTTAGGGTCGTAGGCCTTCTGGGGAAGGTCTGGCATACCGACCCTAGTATCGAGCAGGACCAGTTGCAGCTTTGGCGTCTTTGGCTCTGGGAGGGGCGGGCCTTGTCAGAGCTTGAGTGGGACCCAGGAGAGTGGTGGTGGCCAGAGATTGTGACAGGACAGGGGCAGACTTCCTTCTTCGCTTACAGCACGACTCTGGGCAGGCGAATTCTCGGGAGGATGCAGAGCCGCCCCCCCACCCAGCGTCCTAGCTGGTACGCACAGGGTATCTCCAGGTTCTTTTTGCAGGCTTTCTGGAAGGCCTTGTGGGAGAGCTGGCGGCCGCGGAAGATCTCGTACTTCCTGTGGCTTCTTACCCACAAAGGTCTTCCAGTGGGGAGCTGGTTGAGGCAGATAGGCCAGGACGGTTGCTGTCAGATTTGCCATGCGGATGAGGAGTCACCAAAACACTGCCTGTGGAGCTGCATGCGCGCCCAGGAAGTGTGGAGGTGGACTTTCGGGCTTCTTACTCGTGCAGCACCAGAGCTAGGAGTGATCACTTGGGGCGCGTTCTGTTGGTGCAGCACCGCACCTGGTCTTCATCACTTGTTCGAGGCATGCCAGCAGGACCCCACTTTCCTTATCACACAGGGGACGTGGGGGCCGCTCGAGGGTATCCCACAGCACCTAGCAGAGGCTGATATAGGAGTTCGGGAGAGGCAGCCAGTCTGGGAGATTATCAGCAGCATTACAGGATGGCACATCTGGACCTCGCGCTGCGCGCAGATCCTCGGTGGCACCTCCTTATCGACTGCCCAGATCATGGCGGAGATTTGGAGTGAGATTATTCATACCCTCAGAGGCCAGTGGGACCAGATTCAGGGAGACTCCCGGGCTGGTCAGGAGAAGCGGAGACGCTTCCTCCAGGCTTGGGATTCACAGAGCCTCTTCTTCGAGCAGACTACGCAGGGCCTTCGGTGGCACTACTCACCACCCCGATGGCTGTTCATTCACACTCAGCATATTCCTCCGTGAGAGTATGATTTATTATGCTACCTTTTGGGCTGCGTCCGGTTTGTGTACGCAGCCCGTCAGCTATAAGCTGACCTCTTGTATCTTGTTCTCGAAGTAATATAATTAGAACTGTTTTTTCGGAAAAAAAAAATCCTACGGGATTCTACACTTGGTATCAGAGCTTTAGGTTCTAGATCTAGCCTAGTCTAGCATTAGATGCTATCTCTAGCATAAAACTACTAGTTTCTCAAAACTTCTTCATCTTCTCCATTTTCCTCCTTCCCCAAATCTTTGAGAGCTTTGTTCTCTGCATTCAAGCGACCATTGCCCAAACCCTTTTGAGCTGCAAACTCCTCACGTATGGGCGAACTTCCAGCTGCAAGCATTCAGAGAAATTTCAACTGTACGCGCAACGCCAACACTCACACTCCTTGACGAACTTTCGCGCAATGCTGCCTCTATACTTACCTATCTGCAAATTCCTCTGAGCCCGTGCTGGACGACACTGAGGGCAAGCTGCTGTTGAAATCTGAGCTCGTTTGGACAAGAGATGGAGGAGAAAATGCCGAAAAACCAGTCGGTTTTCTCAAGTATCTACAGGGCGACCTGGCGCAACATTTCGCCCCTCCTTGCTGGTAGCCCTTCTCTAGTATAAGGCCCTTCTTCCTGCATAAAAATCCCCTTGAATAGAGCTATGAGCTGTGAGAATTGCACCCTCCAAGTTCTAGTCTCTGTTTTGGACAGTTTTGACAATGTTGTGAGTTTGATGCTACGTTAGATGCTACTTTAGCATTTCTCATGTTTTAAAGTGTTGAATAGCATCAGTACAATTGTGGCTACAGCTTTCCTTTAAGTTGCTATACCTGGATTTGCTTGGAATACTTTCATTTAGCCACCTCTATGAAGCATGCAAGTGAAAGCATCATTTCCATTATGTTTTGTAGTATGGAATTTGGTTGCAAGCCTTTGCTACACTAAATGCTTGTACTTTGAAGGAATATTTTTTATTGCTCATATTTTCACTTGTAAGGCACTAGACACTGCCCTCGGGTAAGACCTTGCCATGGAAGCTAAGACCTTTTCTGATAAGTTTGATGGAACTAGTTTCCATACTTGGCAAACAAAAGCTGAGTTTATGCTTATGAAAAAGAAGATATGGAATGTTGTGAATGGAAAGAAGTCTACAAAAGAAAAAGCTAATTGGTTGATCAAAGACAAGAAGGCTCTTGCTATCATAGCTTTGGGATTAAGTGGCTCATACTTTCACCACATTGATGAAGGGAAGTGCTTCAAATATATCTTGTTCCTTTGCCTACAATTGGAAAAGGGAATGTGATATTCCATGAAGAACAACAAAGAGAATCAAGCATTTCTTATGAAGAAGGACTACTTCAACAACAAAGCAAATCTGGCTGAAGGAAGAACTCCATCAGCAAATGAAGAAAATGAAGACTATGCTTTTTAAGCACTTTTTTGTTTATCATCACTTGGTCAAATTTAGAGGTTCTCTGCCTGGAGTAGTACTCCAAAAAGAATATGTTATGTAAATCACCTCTGGTCACCATATGATGTAGACCATGTGATATGTGTTTTGTCTATCCCATTTCTGTGAACCTCATACCCTTGGGAACCCTTGCTAGCATGAGATCCTAGCCATAGATTTTTCCTTGACCACCATGAGATGGCATGAGAAACTATGAGACTAGATATATCCTTGACACTGCAAAAGGCAACCCCTTGAGAGGGAGTATGTTGGGATAAGTATGATCAAGGGCTTGCTCTATGGTGCATGTGTGCATCTAGGGGAGTCACATGTATGTTTGTGTGTGTTGTAAAGGCACATCAAGTGCTATGATGTGTCTAGTGTGTGACCTAAGTGATGATGTAAGACAAAGGCAATCCCACTGATGTAGGGATTGATTCCCACTGATGTAGGGGCTGATTGCCACTTATGTAGGGAAGGTATTACCTTCTCCCCCTTTCTATAAGAGAGAGTCCTCTCTCTCACAATCCATAATAGAGAACAACATATTGCTTTTATTGTGCTCTCACACCTCTTGCAAGATGCATCTATTCTATCCTACGGGATTCTATAGGGACTGATTGCTACTGAGATAGACCATGGGCTGAGAGTAGAAGTGGCTAATGGACAGCATATGATCAGTAGATCTTGTTGCCAAGATGCAAGGATTAAGTTCTCTGATGACTATACATTTGCAGGTGATCTCTTGGCACTTGACATGGGCCCAATAGATGTTGTCCTGGGCTGTGATTGGTTGCAATCACTGGGCAAAATCAGCATGGATTTCAATGCCTTAACACTCAGCTTTGTCCACAGGGATGGATCAGTTACATTGCATGGCATTGCAGCTCCTAAATTGCAGGTCATTTCAGCAAGGCAGTTCGCTAGAGAGCTCAAGAGGGGCAGCGCCATATATGCATTAAATGTGTCAGTAACTAAGGAGGGTAGCACTCCTCGTGTTGATGATTGTGATATTCAGAGATTGCTCTCAGAGTTTGCAGATGTGTTTGCTGATTTGCCATCACCGTTGCCTCCGAGAAAGATGTAGATCATGCCATAGTCCTGGAACCAATCAATAAGGCCCCATACCGACTCTCTAAGGTAGAACGGGAGGAAGTGGCAACTCACGTGAGGGACTTACTTCAGAAGAGTTTCATCACTCATAGCACTTCTCCTTTTGCATCTCCTGTGCTCCTGGTTTCTTACCGTATGTGCATTGACTAAAGAGACTTGAATAAGGTCACCATCAAGAACAGGTTTCCAATCCCCAGGATAGATGACCTGTTGGATGAACTCAACAGAGCTCAGTTTTTCACTAAGATTGATTTGAGGTGTGGCTATCATCAAATTAGAATGAAAGCTGGGGATGAGCACAAGACAGCCTTTCGCACAAAGAGGGGACTGTATGAGTTCAAGGTGATGCCTTTTGGATTGACCAATGCACCAGCTACCTTCTAGGCACTCATGAACAAGATTTTGCAGCCTCTCCTTTTCAAATATGTGCTGGTATTTTTTGATGACATCCTCATTTACAGCAAGGATAAGCTAGAGCACATCAGACATGTCAAGCAAGTGCTGGAAATTTTGAGGTTGCATCAGCTTTATACTAAAGCCAGCAAATGCACTATTATGGCACAAGAGTTTGAGTATCTTGGTCACATTGTGAGCAAGGATGGCATTCGAGTGGATCCTGCAAAGGTGAAATGCATTGAGGATTGGCCGCAGCCACGCAACCCTACTCAGTTGAGGGGATTTCTAGGTCTTGCTTCCTTCTACAGGCGCTTTATTCGCAAGTTTTCCAAGAGGGCAGCCCCTCTGACAGACCTTTTGAAGAAGGATGCTTTTATGTGGTCTACAGATGCACTCTATAGATGCACAGCGCAGCTTTGAAGACCTGAAATTCGCCCTCACTCATGCTCCTGTGTTGGTATGCCCTGATTTTTCACGTACTTTCATTGTGGAGGCAGATGCCAGTGGCAAAGGATTAGGGGCTGTGCTGAGACAGGAACACGGGGTAATTGCTTTTGAAAGTAGGAAATTGGATGCCAAGGAACTAGATTATCATGTGTATGATCAGGAAATGTTGGCTATCCTCCATGCTTTCGAAAAATGGCACCACTACCTGTACAGTAGCCAAATCAAGGTGAAGACAGATCATAGGACACTCAAGTATTTCCTTACGCAGCCCAACTTGTCAATGAAGCAGAAGAGGTGGCTGGCTAAGGTTTAGTCTTATGATTTCGACATCGAGTACAAAAAAGGGAAAGAAAACGTGGTTGCACATGCCTTATCCCGTATGTGGGCTTGCAATTTGTCTGCCATTTCTACCATCTACCAGGAGTGGATTCATGGTATTCAGGAAGAATACATGCAGGATTCTAAGGCAGCTTCCATATATGCGGAGTTACAGAGGCCATCGAGCGAGGGGCATGCTGAATTTAAGCTGCATAATGGGCTGTTGTGGTGCAAGGACAGAATTTATTTAGTGCCAAATTCAAAGCACCGACTGCTGGTCTTACAGGAAATGCACTCATCTCCTATGGCAGGACATGCAGGTATTACTAAGACATATAAAAAGGTCAAACAGAGCTTTATCTAGGATGGCTTGTGGCGGGATGTAGTTAAATTTGTCAGTGAATGTTTGCCCTGCCAACAAAATAAAGTGGACAGCCGATTACCCGTGGGTCTCTTGCAGCCATTACCTATTCCAGAAAGCAAATGGACTCATATTGCTATGGATTTCATCACAGGGTTGCCTTCCACAGAGCGGGGATGGGATAGCATTTTTGTGGTGGTTGACAGAATGACAAAGCAAGCCCATTTCATACCCACTAAGACCCGTTATTCAGCATCACAGGTTGCTTGGCAGTTCATCGAGCATGTTTTTAAGCATCATGGTTTCCCTTGGGAGATTGTCAGCGACAGAGATGCAAATTTTATGGGTCACTTTTGGCAGGAATTATTTACAGCAGTGGGTACTTCTCTTACACCTAGCACTGCTTACCACCCTGTCACTTTTGGCAGGAATTATTTACAGCAGTGGGTACTTCTCTTACACCTAGCACTGCTTACCACCCTGAGACGAATGGACAGTCAGAAAGGGTGAACAAATGGCTGGAAGAGTATTTGAGGCATTTCTGTCATGACACACTGAAGTCTTGGGATAAGTGGTTGGCACTTGCTGAATTTTGTTACAACAGTACCAAGCACATCTTTATTGGCATGAGCCCATTCAAGGCTATGTATGGATGCACAGTGGGTATGCCATCTTTAGTTGCAGACATGGCTGTGAAAAAACAGCAAGCAAGAAATGACTTGGAGAGTATGGATGCCCTTCTGCAATTGGCTAAAAAGAATATGCAGGATGCCCAAGCCAAGCAAAAGAAGTATGCGAATGAAAACAGGAGGTATCTGTCTTTCGAAGAAGGGGATTATGTGCACTTGCACCTCCATAAGAACCGTTATGCCTTGCTGAATGGTATCACCAATACGAAGCTTGCTCACAGGTATTACGGTCCCTACAGGATCATCTGCAAAGTTGGTGAGGTGGCGTATGAGTTGGAGCTACCCAGGACCTTCAGGATTCATAACATGTCAGACAGCATGTCCAAGTCCTTCCTGAGCTACCACCTATAGATGAGGAGGGCCACATACTCAATGTTCCAAAGCGCATCATGAGTTTCAGGGATCACATACTCCAAAACAAAGTCTACACCGAGTATCTTATCAAGTGGCAGGGACTCCCTAAGGATGAGAACTCATGGCAGCCAGAGAGCATTGTCCAGGACAAGCCCTATCTCCTACCGGGCTGATTATTATTTGCTGTTTGCTGCACCTATTTAACAGCCCGCATATGAAATTTTGAGGGCAAGATTCTATGGGAAGGGATGGCTGTAATGAAGGGGAAAAAGAGGCCAAGTTAGAGGGCCTTTAGGTGGAAAATGTGGAGGTACTATATAAGTCTCCATCCACGTCCTACTATGTACCTTTTTGGATGTGACATCTAATCCGCCTCAGGATGTGTGCCATTTAGATTGAAGGTTTCTCAGCATTTCGGAGCTGCCTTAGCATGCGTGCCGGCGTTTGGAGCCATTTGGAGTGTGCTGAATTGATCCGGAGACTTCTCTTATAGCCCTTCCCTCCTCATTTGGCATCCCTTTGCCTTGGGCTGCGAGTTCCCCTCCATTGGATCTCTTTCTCTCCATTTCTACGTGCTCTCCTCCTCGTGGGAGCACTTCCTTTGCTGTATTTTTCATTTCCAGCCCTCATTTGCTTGCTTTCAGAGCCTGTCACTCCTATAGCATTGCAGACTATCACACCTTATGAGGCTTGGATGTGTCGTAAGCCTCGCATTTCCCACATGAGGACTTTTGGATGCTTAGCCTATGCTCATGTGCCTTCACAAAAGCGCACTAAGTTGGATGATAAAGCTGTTAAGTGGATTTTTCTTGGGTATAGTTCCGAGAGCAGGGGCTATAAGCCATATCATCCCCGCACGAGCAAGTGTTTTGTCAGCCGGGATGTTGTAATTGATGAATCTTCCACTATGCCTTTGCTGGACTGTCTATCTACTCTCCCTCCTCCTTCCTGCTTCCTGCAGGCCTACACTCACACTCTCTCTCCTCCCTCTCTCTATCTCTCTACCCTCATTCTTCTCTCTCTTCCTCTCTCTTTCCCCTTCCCCTCTCTTCTCCTCCCTTCCTTCTGCTATTCTATCCCCATCTCCAAATCTGTCCCTTTCCCCTTCACTACAACAGTGATTGAGATGTGGGCCGACAAGGAGTCAGAGACCTTTGTGGAGGTGAAGGACAGCATGGAGTGCTTGGACTCTTCCAGGTGCGTGGCTGCTGATACTTACACAAGGGTAGATTCCATGGAGAGCCCTAGGGTTTCAGGTTCAGATGGATGCTATAATTCAGAAGGGGGCAATATAGGATTACACAAGCTATTGGTATGTGCCTCCTTGAGGTGCATGGTTTGCTTTCAAAGCAAGCACACATGTAATATGACGTTCTGGTATGTACATAATGTCATTAATTTATGCCTTTATAGCATGATGTGGAGAGAATATGCTCTTCATATGTCTCGAGTAATGCGAGATTGGAAGGAATGTGCCTTCTTCGAAGGCAGAAGGGGAAGTGTGGGTGCTTCCTCAAATCTCGAACGCAGATTGCTAGAAGGTGATTATGGACAAAGTGTACTGAAGCCATAAGAGTACTTGCTTGAGAGCTCAGTGAGAGTTCATGGTCCAAGTTATCTGCAGATACTCTTGGGATTTCATGGTTCATTTATTGTGGACCTTGCCAGAGGAAGGACGGGTTAAAACAGACCCTGAGAGCACGGTGCCTAGAAGACTCCAGTCACTCATTATAAGGGGGACAACTGGAAGATGATGGCGTCTGGATTGCTCAAGTTCAAAGGCAGGAAATGACTGAAGGTGATGGTGCCATCTGGTGCTACCTTGGATGGACCTGTGTACCAGGATGGTTTGCTTGTGCAGGACCGGACCTGGAGGAGCAAGAGCCACTGGTTGAAAAGCCAGGAACCGGAATCGACACCGAATTGCTCCAGAGAGCTGCTGGGGCAATGTCATCGACGGGTTGGCATTGGACTGAGAAGTGTCGGTCGAAGGGGGTGTTGGAAAGGTCACCTCCCCATCTATAAGAGCATGGGGGAGGGAGACCCAGGGCAGGATATGCCCAGAGAAGAGAGAGAGAGGGGGGGCTGCCACATGGGCAGCACCTCCCAGAAACTTGTGGAGGAGCCATGGTGGCTGCAACAAATGGAGCCTATGAACAGGAAGATGGCAATGCATACACAGCATGGATCTGGCCTGGAAGAGGCAGATCTGGAGCAGCACTAGAAGGCGGAGTGATCTCTAGAAATGACAATATATGGCGGAATATCTGCAGCAGGGTCGGCCATAGATAGGCAGGTTTGGGCTGGCCAACCAGGCCTAGAATGGTGCAGACCAGGGACATCCAATGGGCCAGGTGTTGCAGCAAAGGGAGGGGCTGCAAGTGGGCAGCACCCTGCCCTTATATAGGGCCAAGAAGGCTGGTCGGCTGGCCAAACAAGCCGGCCAGCCCACAGCCCAAGAATGGGCAGCCCACAGCCCCATATAGGGGAGCTGATGGGGTCAGTTGGGGGACAGACAAAGTCGGCCAGGAGGCCCCTTCAAGTCGGTCAGTTTTGAGCCCCTTTGGGACCTATAAAAGGAGCCCTTTGGCAGGGCATTTCAACATCCAGCAGCCAGCAGTTTTCGGGAGCAGCAGGAGCAGCAAGACTTACTCTCAGACCTACATCTAGGAGGTAGAGGAGTCCCACTGGTGCTGCAGACTGAGCTCATCTAGGGCTAGAACCTAGGCTGTCTTCTAGGGCAGCAAGGTGCTAAGGTCTTTGGAAGGAGAGTCTACATACGCTCAAGGTCGAGCACGCGGGCTCAGTGATCTAGAGATATCCGGCAGATAGCAGAAGTAACTTGTGGTAAGATCAGAGGACCACATCCTGGTGGGACTCTGGCTCGATCTTTTGTATTGTGTCCATAGCTTTGGACGGAAATACATTGTTTTGGTGGTTTCTATATCTGGCTGGATTGTTGTCTATTTACTAGTCTGCACATCTAGTTGAAGCACATAAAGTTAAGAAGTTTGTGATTCCACATCTCACACGCACTGTGTAAGCTCCTGGGCTATTCTATCAGTCTTCCGCTGTGCAATTTCTAACAGACCAATCACAAGGATCCAACATATGTCTTCCGCTGTACCCTCTATTGGTTGATTTCTAACAAACCAATCACAAGGATCCAAGATCCATGGTACCTTATGGGGTTTGGTCAGTTCCTATCTTTTGCGAGGATAATTGGGTGGTTCTATTGGTGCCTTGAAATTTAAAAGACTCCAACTAAGAATTGTACCAATGTTCTCGAATGGACCTGTCGTTTCGTGAACGATGCAGAGAAGCTCTTGGAGATATTGGACGTGCAGGATTAGGTCCACATGAAGAAGACATCCTCGACTTATTCTTGAGAGCTTCTGGACAAAATGGGTGTCAAACCACGGTGTGTCATTAAAAAGGGGTGTTGGCTGTGGCTACGCTCATGAAAGGTTCCAACGCCATAAGAAAGATGGTGTGACTGAACATGGCTAAAACCGTGCCAAGTGAAGTGAGTAGAGCTGATTATGACTATCCACAGGATTTGCATCATGATGGAGAGGACCAGCCTATGAGTGAAATCCTGTAACAAGAACTCACACTAATGATCAGTAAACAAAGTAAATGAGGGAAAATAGAAATGGATATCTATCGAATGTTGGAATGGTCACCTCCCCATCTGTAAGCCCCCAAATGAGGAGAGCGTGGGGGGGGGAGACCTAGGGCAGAAGATGCCCAGAGAAGAGAAAGGGAGGGGGACTGCCACATGGGCAGCTCCTCACACAAAGCAAGAAGGGTACCTCGCAAGTCGTGGAGCTCCTGATGTACAGGGCAGACACGTGGACATCAGGGACCTGCAGCAGCCTGATTGCGCAGGGATTTCCAGCAAGGACAGACGGCGCAGCAGTACGGAAGGGTACGGTATGCATACGTGGCTGTACGGGGCTGGTGAAGGCCTGGCAGGAGGGTGAAGGCCTGGCAGGAGGCAAGGATGCTGCAGCAGGAAGGCGCCTGCATGAAGAAAGATGGCAGGGTCTATGGGCAGGTATACAGCCTGCAGCAGGGTCTCCAGCAGCAGCAAAGGGGAGCCTAGCAGCAGCCCAAAAGGGCCTGGCTAGGGCCCTTATATAGGGGCTGGTTGGGCTGAGCCAACCAGGTCGGTTGGGCCAGCCAACCTGGTCTGTCCAGTCGGCCCAGATTGGGACAGACTGGTCGGGTTTTTGACAGGCCACCTAGGCCTATAAAAGGAGGGGCTTCATGCCCCATTATTCATCCAACTATCCAGCAGTTCAGGAGCAGACACGAGCAGCCAGGAGCCACTCCCTTGGGCCTCACACTGGGGGTGAAGGAGAGTTGAAGGTGAGCTGCAGACTGAGTTCCTAGAGGCTGGACCTTGGCTGTCTTCTAGGGCAGCAAGGTGTTGTGATCATCATACCTTCTGGAGCAGTCATTCACAAGCAGGTTGGAGCAATGGAACAGGGACCTGTGTGCTGCAGACAAAGCTTGGCAAGGGCTGCCCACCTAGGCTGATTCACAGGCAGTAAGGTGGAGAAGAACACACTAGATGGAAAGTCAAGATCCGAAGCCATCTGTTGGCATGGAAGCTGTGGAAGATAGTGATTGGGACCGAGGAGAAGCCGGAGGACATTGTGGACAAAAGAGGTGAAGTTCTAGTTGAAGCAGATGCGGATGAACTCAGTGCATGGGAGGAGAGGGATGCTCAAGCCTTAGCAATGCTTATTGGCACGACAGCAGATGCTGTGATTCCTCATATCCAGTTGGCAGAGACGTCTTCAGAGGCGTGGGCCATACTGAAGGAGCTGTATGAAACCGATAATACAGCCCGTATCATTACTCTTTAGCATCAGCTTTATAATCTTGATATGAATGAGGGTGATAGTGTGCATGATCATCTGATAAAGGTGAAAGTTGTGCGGGACCAGCTCGCAGCAGTTGGTCAGAAGGCAGACTCGAGTCTAGAGATAGCCAGCAGATAGGAGAAGGACCTTGCGGTAAGATCAGAGGACCACACCATTGGGGGGACTCTGGATCTATCTCTCTTGTATCGTGTCCATAGTTCTGGACGGAAATATATATATTTTGGTGGTTTCTCTATCTGGCCGGTTCATTGTCTATTGATGAGTCTGCACATCTATTGAATGCACATAAGTAAAGAAGTTTGTGATTCCGCACCCACACCACACTGTGTGAGCTCCTCGGCATTACTATAAGTCTTCCGCTGTGTGTACCCTCTGTTGGGTCATTTCTAACATGGAATGCATACGTTTGTTACAGCACCTTGGGCCTTTCCTCCTTTCTTCCACCACCCCATCTTCACATGCCTTTTGATGGCTATCACCGGTCTCATTCCTCCCCTCATTTTACTTTTGTTTAAGGTAAGTGTTTCCCCATCACGTAACTCCTTTCATTGCTCTAGCTCATACCTACTTGACATTCTCTTCCTTTCACTCTCACAACAACCTCACTAGTTCCTCTTTCAGATAATGAGTTAGACACCTGGCAAGAGCCTTTGACAATCTAAGCACCAGTAAGGAGAAAGAGGGACATCGCAAGGGTCGAGAACTTCAACCTAGTGGTAAACGTCTGTCCTTTGATTTCTGAGCTTACGTAATCCCGTTATTAACAACATTGAATGATATAGAAACCTCCTGGCCTTCTTGGGCCAACCCTGCGAAGTTGACGCGATCCCCCTCATGATTTTTCTTCCCTTCACGAGGCGCTCTTTCTAGCCTGCGTGACTTTTGCTGCTCATGTCACGATCGTCCCACGATCACTGCTGGACTTTCCTTTCTAAATAAACATTATGGAACAATTGAGGCTTTTACTTGTCCAATTGCACACAGATATCTTTATTGCACTCGTCGCATTGGTATTGACTTCAAACACTGTTTTCCTTAAAAAACCTTATTTCGATCGTTGATGGCGTTCGGTCATAAGTCCCGTGTGATTTATTTTCGCTCTCAGACGATTAAATTGGCGCTCTTAGGAAACTTACTTGATAGAAACCGACGAGGAACGCAGTTTCGTGCCCCCGTAATAGGTTCCGGACCGTGCTGTAGTCCAAGTACGAAAGAACAACTGAGGCTCCCAGCGCGACAAGGAGACCGTAATAGGTCAGAGAAGTTGCGGCGAATGCCAATTCCAAGTACTCCAATCTCTGAGGCAGAGCACCCATTGAAACTGGGAACTGTGAAACCGAAGGGCCGAAGGTAAAGAAGGCCATGGGAAGCCATGGGCTGCAGGTTTTTGAAGACGATGAGCTGAAGTTTGCACGGTGGAAGAAGACGAGGAGCTGAATTTTGCAGAGTAATCTAGCTTAAAATGAGAATGGTTGGCAACGTAGGTGCCCCCTAGCTATTCCACTTCTACAAGCAATGTAACTCCCAACATCTACTCCTCATTTCAATATCAACAAGGTGGTGAACCCACAACCCCAACCCACTTACTACCCGTGGACTAGTAGAGTCATAGAGTAGCTCCGAAGGAAAGCCAGAGACAAGAAGATGCAGAGAGGCAGGTCAAGTACCTGCAGCGACAGCTTGAAGACAGTAGAACGGATGATAACCAAGCAGAGGCCAATCTAGCAGAACAACTTGATGCTTGGAGAGCGGAAAAGGAAGCTCTTTACCAAAAGTTCTGCAAGATATAGAACGCATTGAATATTGGGAAAGATGATATTATAGCTCAACTGAGAAGGGACAATGCACCCATTACGGCGGTGATGCAGGAGCTACAAGAGAGCTTTAAAGACAGGAAGGATTCCACTCAGGAAGAGAGTGAAAAGTATCAAGATCGGACCGAGAGCAGCCACGGTGGAGCACAAGGAGAGAATGAGAATGTGGAATATTGGAAAGAGAAGGCGAACTATTGGGCAGATAAGTACATATCTCATGCAGCCTCAAATATCAAATTCTCTTGAAATCTGATGTAAGATTCTCAAAGAAGAACCAAAACAAAATTCAAATGAGGATGAGAATGTGGAATATTGGAAAGAGAAGGTGAACTATTGGGAAGACAAGCACATATCTCGTGCAACCTCAAATATCAAATTTCCTTGAAATTTGATGTAAGATTTCCAAAGAAGAACCAAAACAAAATTTAAACGATAGTCATATCTGCTTGCAAAATATGATTTAAACTAATTATGTTCATTAAAGCACTAATGGTTTTTGTAATTCTTGTTATTTATTGTTAATAAATTTACAAGCTCACATCTCATTCACATCGAATTGCTAATTTCACGAGATTCAATACAAGGTTTTCAAAGGAGCAAGTAATAGCAAATAGAGTATAAAAAGAGACATGTTGCCCATCCCACACTCGGGTGCCTTCAAGAGTTGAATCTCACTTTTTATAGCATTATAGCTATTTGCTCCAAGATATCTTCTTACCTCTGAGCAATTGTGGTGGTGCTTTACATGACACGATGATATGAGGACAATCCTCTCAACTATACTATCCACTATTGCGATTTACTAGTTCAGTCCAACTAGCCTCTCCAAGACTCTCAAAGAGAGAGAGAGAGAGAGAGAGAGAGAGAGAGAGAGAGATTAACATCTTCAAAAGAGACCTAGGCTTGCCTCATGGGCCAATGGGACAAGGTAAAATCAAAATAGTATCCCATACAAGCTAAGTAGTGCTATACTTTGAAACTCAAGTACTAGAACTTAAAGCTCAAAAATTTTGTGAGAAAGTGGAGATATATTCAACTACGATCCTGGTGCCATGGTAGTCCTCTGATGGGATATGAAGATATCTTGTCCTTGTCTTTATCAGGTCATCTCTTGCTATGGCACGGGGGGTGTGGCCTCCTTGATCTCTATATCTGATGCTCATCTAATGGACCATGTCAAGAGTGGCATCTCGACTCTGACGGTCCCCTTTGAGTAGATCTAGGATAAGTTGGGCCTCCATCATGCATGCTTTGGTCAATCTCTTCTCTGTGCATGGTCTTTGTGGCTCTGCTACCACAACTCCTTGTTACGTCTCCCGCTAATCCATCTACCCTCATATCAATTAGCTACTCCTCCTTCCACTCCTTTGTGTCCTGGTGCCGCCTTGAATGTGTAGAAGTCTAACATGCCAATGTGTTTGGTCTAGCTTTATCTCATGTCACCGTCTGATCTATCTCTGTACAATTTTGTATTGCCTCCTATCTGGTCTAGCTTTGTCTCCTATCCAATCTAGCTTTGTTTCCTGTGTCTCGTCTAGCTTTGTCTTATGTGACTATTGACCTCCTGCATGCTGATGTGTTTCACCACGGTGTCTCTATGTTGTGGCATCTCGACCAAGGAGACCAATACAAACCTAATCATGATAGTCAATTAGCCAAGAAAGTGGTCCAAGTACTAGAAAAGGCCACAGAGAGAGAGAGAGACACACACACACACAGAGAGAGATTTCTTTAATGTTTAAAAAAGCATTTCTACCAAATATTTGTTGGTTACATGGTTCAATAATTGACATGAACCAAATATGTTTTTTTGGGGGTTTTCTTTAATGAAAACCTTTTCTTTTTTAAAAAGTATATTACAATTTTCCCAGGATTGGGTTTGTGGCGTAATAAATTTTGATTAATTATGTTATGACAATTATTTAGATGAAATAAACTTGTGTTCTCCTTGCTCTTATGAGCTTTATATTACTTGGTAAAGTTGAAAGAATAGAGAGTCACGTTTTATGTTCTTGCACGCTCATGATTTTTTTAGAAAAATATTTATAAAAGGCTTCATTACTTATTTGATTATCAAACCTTTACTAGTAATGGGACTTAACTTTTTGATTACTAAACCTTTACTTTATTTGGCCTAACCTTTTGCATGTTAACCCAAGCTTTAGAAATATGGATTCATGACTTTCCACATTTTATTTGAAGGATAATAAAGGATCCATGATAAGGACCTCTAAGTTTCATGCCTTTATTTTATTAAAGAGACACAACTCTTCTATCCTTTTGTGCATTGATCACCATACATACTTCTTCACACACACAGACGCACACATGCACATGCACACACACACGCACACGCACACGCACATGCACACACAAGCGCACGCGCATGCACAAGCGCGTGCGCGCACACACACACACCCCCCCACATGCACATGCACGCACACGCACGCACACGCACGCACACACATGCACATGCACATGCACATGCGGGCACACAAAAACACATGTTTTGCTCATTTTGTGGTATTGGATACTAGATTGAGTACATACACTCTAACTTATGTATACATGTTCCAAAATTTCGATGGCTATGAATGAAAACAACACACCTAGGGGACATATTCTAGATTTTTAGTAGAGGGGCTACATTACTTGGTAAACCATGCTCCAAAAGTGTGACGGCTTTTAAGTCAAGACACACACTTGTTGGGTATAGTGCATTCCCCAGTAGGCAAAGAGCATGGTACAATTGTGAACATATATTCACTAAATATCCATAAATTTTGTAGGAGATCATGAAATGGTATGCCCCATATGCAAACCCGAGGTATATTAGGCATTTCTATGATGAATGCTCCTAAGGGATTGCAATGGCTCAAAGGAGGCTATTATTGGGTTAATAGTATCACAAGTTTGAAGGTTATCATAGACAACCACTTAATAGTGGCACATAAAATGGTGCACCACTATGCATAAACTATATGTATTCTAAGATTATAAGGACTAAAAGGGAAATCACACATATCCATAATTTTTGTGGGTTATGACGTGATTTGGATGATATCCAAACACAAATGCCAACCACATCATTTTTATTATGTTCATATGGCATTGTAATGGCAATGATTGGGTCTCTATCCTTTTTTGGGGGGGCCAATACGAAAAGTAACCATATAATAATTAAATATTACCTTATGTCTTTAGTGGAGACAAAGAGGCAGGTCATGTTGCTTGAATTGTAGTAATAGGGTGGATAGTCAGCATCCTCTGTGGACATAAACCAAATCATGTGCCTATTTATACAACTACATAATGTGGTCTTTTGAATGTTATGATTGTTGCCTTTTCCTTGAATTGGCATGGCAAGGACTCCTTGCAATTGTTTGTTCAAATGCAGGTCTTGGTCTCGAGATAAATGATACTACCTTTATTTGCCTTGTAGATGTATGTGCCTATATGGCATCCCTAGAAAAGGTGGATTGATCCCATGCTACTATAGTTGGCTATTAGTGGGTGCAAATGCCACTCTTGGATGGCAAGTGTGTGAACATAGATGATGCAAATAAGTCTTTACAAATGCTAGAGACCAACCACCCTACACATGACTAATTAATCCTTAATGCTAGTTTGACATTCCATAGTCCATACAAATTTATGTTCATTCTTCAAGCTCATTAAACGGTTGATCAACCTAAGGAAGCTTGCAATAAAGATTATGTAATAAAATAACAAGAGTAATGAGTACAATGGGTTTATAGAGTAATGAGAGTACAAATGACAAGAGTGATTTTTACAAATTACAAGAGCGATGAGTCATTGAGAATCGAGAGTAGATGGAAAGCCAAATCATCAATCAGATCCTCCTTTTATAGACTGAGTCAAACTACCTAGGGGTTCAAAACCTTTATCTATCATTTAGATTCTTTGGGCTCCTTCTTGACCGATCCTCTCCATCATCTTGACCCCTTCTGACTATGTGGAGACTCAAGGGGTGCCAAAATCCACAAAGAGCCAACTCATCCCCTAACCAAGAGAGCTCCAATGTAACTGTTATGTTAGACCTGCCAATGTTGCGGTACCACCACTTGTGTGCAAGCCCGAAGATTGACCAATAAACAACCTTGGTTGAAGCAATTATGTTAACAGCCATAGCCATGGAGCACAATGGCGGATCTGGCCCTATGGATTTTGAGCCACAAATGGCTTAGCATCAATCCGGTCCTATGGGTTTTGAGCCGCAAATGGGCTAGTAGCGGTCTAGTCCTTCTGGTTTTAAGCCTCGAATGGCTTAGGACATAACTAGTTGCCGGGATCATCCAAATTGGCAAGGATAACACAAGAGCCATTTGAAGACAAAGAAAAGGTTGGGAGAATGCCTTGGCACCATATGGGCCCAAGTGATTGTAACAAAAGAGAGACAAGTGAGAGTGGTATAAGGAAAAGGGTTGGCCCCCCTTCAAAAGGTGACTTGTATAAAAGGCCAAATGGTTGACTTTGGTCTTCATTGTTGTATGCACAAGTTTGGAATACAAGCTCCCTCTTCTCTTTCAAGAGTGTCTTTGGGTATTCTCTTATTTCCCTTGTAGTGCCTTTGTGTTTGCCACTCCATCCCCCTTCCTTCTCCTCTTCTCCTCCCCTTCTCCCTCTCTTCTCCCATCTCCCCTTTCCCTCTTTCTCTCGTGGAAACACATTGCAACAATCCGAGAGCCGCTTGAGTGACACATGTGGACTACTCGTGCTTTGCATTTCTCTCACAAGGAGTAGCTTGGAGTGGAGGATCCATCAGCATTCCTTCAAGATCCCCATGACATATGAGTGACCGTTGAGACCAAATCTTTGGCGCGTTGTTGTCGGGGAGTCCAAGGTATGCTTTTGCATTGTACTTGCCTTCTCTCATCATGGACCCCTCATTACTTCAAGCTTAACCAGGAGCATTGGTAGTGGAGTGGTAGGAGAGGAATGAGTGAAGAAGTGTGAGTTTTGGACGGAAAAAGATGAAGCTGTCATTTTCTTTTTGTAAAGCATTTTGGATCATGTGAAGCTTGTTTTTTATGTTTTCACCATTTTGAATTGATAGGAAGATAGTTTAGAGGTTTGCCAAGGTGTATGTGATAGCAAATTCCAACAAAAACACACAAAAGCAATGCTTTGAGTGAATTTAAAATTTGTTTGGAAGGAGAATCTGTCACATTCTGCAAAACATCTCATTTGTCATTCAAATGTTGTTTTTTGGATTGAATAGGTAGAATAGGTGACACTGTGAGTTTCTATCTCCATGACCCATTGCTTTAGCTTTCTGTCCCCATGACCCATCATCACCTTAGCTCTATCCCCACGACCTGGCTCTTGTTAATCACCTAATCCACTGCCTTATTTATGATGTGTCGGGGACTGCTACCCGTGGCCTTGAGCCTATTCCCATGATCCGTTGCCATACTGTTAACTCTACGACCGTTGCCATCCTGGTATCCCTCTGAGGCAACTAACCCACCGACTGTTGCCTTTAGTCTATCCCCACACCATATCGTCTTTTACAGCTAACCTCCGACAGTTGCCTTACTCACATCCCCTTTACTTGATCATCCCGTCGTGCGTTGCTTTAACACTATTCCAACGACCTTTTTCATACCCATCTCACCCTAACCCACCAACATGTGCGAACTGCTATCCCTACACCCGTGGCCTTGAGCTCATCGTAAATCTAACCTGCTGACTGTCGCCATAAGTCTATCCCCACGCCATGGCTTAGCTCTGGGAACAGATTCTTTGTAAAAATTGAATTTAACGTAGGTGCACCTCCATAGAGACCTCATACATGGAATTGAGGTCTGGAAGAATTTTGTCAAAGGAACCCGTGCTCAAGGATAGTATTTCAAAGTACGCATAGCCCACCTTTCGCCCAAGTTTGCGGTTAGCTCCAATAGGGAGCTCAATTCCCAGCTCTTACTTCATGTTAGGGCCTTGATGTGAGGACCCATCTAGCTCCGATGAGATCGAGAGCTTGAACGAAGAAATGCAGGACGCCGCTAGCCCGAGGGCTTCTGAAGCCCCATATACTGGCCTAGCTCCACCTCATTTTGTTGCTCCTTTCATAGCCTCCAAGTTAGGATGTACGATATCCAACATGTTTGGACAGTTGGGCCGAACAGATTTAGAAAAAATGGAGAACCCGTGTATGTCCACAAAAAGGGGGGGCCAGCGATGACAACCAGTGCTTGAGCCACAGGTAGGGAAAGGGATTGAGGCCGCCTTTGTGGACTCAGGACCCAAAGTATTCAAAGGGCACCCTGACCCTGAGCACATGGAGGGTGAATAACCATGGATGAGGGACTTTGTAGAGCAAAACCCTGGCTGAGGAAACACACAAGACTTCCAATGGGGAAACTCTTATGAACTTTCGACCTTCCAACCGCCCACAATAATCGCCCACTATGTGGCCCCGCAAGCTCCACCTTACTGACCAATGCAAGGAACATCCATGCAGATGTCTGGTATCCTGCTTCCTCTTGGAGGTTGATAGTTTAATCCCACAGCTGCAGCTCTGATGTACAGGGGAGTAGGCTTTACAGCCCCAACGTTGGTACCGGTAACATAATGGATCCCACCACCCGTGCAAGGCTTGAGGCCCACCTCTATGACCCATTAGGCCCACAACAACGCTGCCTCCACAAGCTTCCCAAATGGTGTTATCGGATGAGGCAATGCGGATTGGTGAATGCTCTAGGAAGGGGGGCCACCCCACCCTTGGCGACATCTGTATTCTCAGCAGGGGTCACCAATCCCTCAAGGAGCCGACCCATAGCCATCTCCAAATTGTTAACTAAATTTCTTTAGGAAGGATATCCAATCTCCCATGTGGAGCGATTCGAGAAAATCTATGAAGTATTTAGTGCTCTCGAAGATCTGGAAATGACTAATGCATTTGGATGGTAAGGCAAGCCAATGGTACAAGGCCCTCAGTCCAGAAAAGAAAGTCAGTTGGGAGATGTTACGGAAGGCCTTCATCGTAGGATTTGCCCCCAATGGTCATAAGTGGAGCTCGATTAATCAGTTATATGAGGTGAAATAGAATGATAAGGAATCCCTCTGAGATTACATTGCTAGGATCAAACACCTCAATTCCTTGCAAACTGCATGAGAGGCGACGAATGATTGTTGCCATGCTTGCTCATTGGATTGGCAGACTCAAAGCTACATGACCACTTAATGGTTATGAATCCCACTTCTTTCAAACTCTACAACAAGGTATCCATCCATATAAGTGATAATATGATGGATAAGGTTGCCTAGGACCAAACTACAACTCCATCCGAGGTATCACAATCGATAAGGTCTTCTAGTACAGAGCCTACCAAGAAGGAGAACAACAAACCTAAGGGTTTGGATATAAGCGAGTTGGGTCTCTAACCTACTAAATTAGTTGGGCTAGTAGTGGAAGTCAGGAGCGTCCGAGGAAACACTGAGTAACCCCCACTTATTCCCTAGGAGGGACAATATTTGGTGCGAATTATGCAACGGCAGCAATCACCCCTCCAATGAGTGTCCCTGCCTCAGGGCAAGGTAAGCCCTCTACTGTGCACACTGCAATAGATGGGAAAACCACAACACCTCCCAATGCCAATTTTTGAAGGTCCTTCCCCAACCGATCTATCAGCAGCCAAGACTCCAATTAGCCATGATGGTCCCACCCATTCTGATGAATGCACAAGGAGCCCCTCTAGCCAATCTAGGGCAATATAGGGCACAACAGTCTCCCTTACTACCACCCATACTGGGCCCGCAACCGCCCCTAACTTGTATAACTCTAGTCAACCAAGTATTGGTGGAAGAACTACCTAATGATTGGGAGGAGACGAACATGATCGCGGACATCCAAACTATTGCCCTTATGAGGAGGTAAGGGGCATCATAAGTCACTACCTCCTACATGAGGATCAACATGTCCCAGACAATGCTGCTTGTGGCCGCGAGGACAAGAGACATGAACTCCTTAGCATGAAGGCCCCTAATCCAATGCTATACATGCCAAGGTCCATATAGAGCAAGCAAATGCCCATATAAGGGCTAAGCAAACACCCTGTGTCATACTTTAAATGCCAAGGGCTGCATTTTTTAAAGGACTGTCCATATAGGGATCTTACCCCGGTGGTTCCACCCACAATAGGCCCCATGCCCTTGTGTGCTGGGTGTAGAGTGGAGCATTTATTCAAGGATTGCCCCCCTAGGAGACCAGCAACTTTGGCCATCCTGCCCAAGAGTACTAGCATCAATTTGCTAAGTATTGAACAGGGTCAAGTAGTGGTAGTGCGCTCTAAGGTCATCACAAGGATGCAGGCAAGGGCCATAGGCAAGAAAATGAAGAAGCAGACAAGGAGGACAAAATGTTTATGTCACAAAATCTTGACGCTCCCCAACTCCCACAACCCAGGTCCAAGAAGGTCACTAGAGTGGGCAAAGGAACGAACCAAGTGCTCATCCAAGATGGTCTAGATGAGGAGACAGTCACCCTTGCCACCTCCTCTACCTCCTGATGAACCCCTTCGCGATAGTGCCAGGTTAGTAGCCCTCCTCTTTGCAGAGGTCAAGATGCCAATCGCATCCTTGCTAGGAGGGAATCCTTCCCTCTAGTGAGACCTCTCAAACTGGATGAATGGGCAACTCCAATCCCAAGGTCCTACCAACCCCGAAGTTGACCAACCACAGGATGAGAGCCAGAACCTACCCAAGGTCCCCATCAATAAGTTAGGCCAGTAGTTCGAAGGTGATGATACTAATGCAGCTATCCCCATAACCTACAAGAACCAAAAGGTTGACACCATCCTGGATGGGGGAGCGGGTGTGATTGTCTGCACCAAGGAATGTTGGGATAGGTACGGAAAGCCTTCTCTTGAGCAAACCCATCTAGTGGTAAAGCTAGCTGACGATGGAACTGCTAAACCCCTGGGAGTTCTCATGGGTATTAACATTAAAGTATTTGGCTTCACGAACCTTGTTCGGTTTGTGGTCATGGACTTTACCCAAGAGCCCAAATATGAAGCCATTCCAGGCAAGCTCTTCCTGCAAATGTCCAGACTCATACATGATTGGCACATTGACAACATATATTTATGGCATGAGGAGCAAATCGTGTGAGTGGACTTGCGTACATACAAGTCCCACCCACTATTAGGATACCCATTTGCCACGGAATCCAACACAACCGACGAGAACACATCCCTAAAACTATTCCAAACTTGTGAGAGAGAAGGTGATGAGAAGGAGGCAAATGAATTTTGGTATGCCCCTCTCCCCAAGCCAGAGTTTTCTCATAATTGGATGCACATTTTGGCAAACATGGACGTCCCAGAAAGAATAGGATTTCAAATAACAACCCTTGAGCGATGGCTAAGTTTTTATACAAACAAGTCATTACAACTACATAAGAAGTCGATGCCATACTATCCCAGGGCAAATAGCCTGTGGCTGAGATCTCAAACAAAACATGCTACAAGATTATAACTTGCAGAGTCGAAGCCAAGTCGAAGCCAATCGTACCGACTGGGCGCACAAGCTCATCGCAACATTGTGGGCCTATCGAACATCTTACAAGGTGGCAACGAACTACACCCCCTTGGGCTGGAGACGGTTATGCCAATGGAGTATGTAGTACCCAGCCTTCCCATCACGGTCAAGGAAAGGCTTACCAAAAATGCCTTGGCAAAGTGCTTAATTAATCTTGAATGACTAGATGAAACCAGATTGCATGCAGCCTATTGCCTTCGAGTGGAGAAGGCAAGGCGTAAAAAATTGTTCGACTGCAACCTCAAGAGCAAAGACCTCAAGGAGGGAGACCTAGCACTCCTCTATAGCATCTGTAACACCAAGCACAAACCAAAATATAGGGGCATGGGTCCCTACTGTGTAGTGGAGAACACTTCGCAAGGCATGTTCTAAACAGTTACTTTAGATGGAGTGGAGATGGATGGCTACCTTAATGGTAGCAAATTGAAAAGATACTACAACCCCCTCACTCTACAAACCCTCCAAGCCATACATAGGGAAAAGGAGTTCAAGGCCAAGGTAGCCAGATGAAACGCTAGGCCATCAAAGAAGCCAAGGCACGTAATGCCAAAATTAGACAACAAAAGCAAATGAACTTGTTTAAGGCAACAGTAGAATACCTAGGACCTACCAAGCAACTAACAATAGACCGAGCTAGGTTGAGTGTCCAATTGTAGGGTCCAAGTACAAGCATTAAGGCACTCGTGGATCTAGAAGCAAGCTATAACTTCATCCCTAGCAAAGTATAGGAAGCACCACAAGTACCCCTAACCCTTATTGTTGCTTCAATTTGGGAAATCAGCAATCAACTCTTAAGTATATTGGGGTATGTGGACTTGAAACTAATTGTTTTTTCATGTTCTCCCCATAAAGATACTCGAAGAACATATGATATTGGGAAGGACATAGTGCTATGCCCTAGTTGGATTGCCAAATCTAGATTACCCCCGGAGAAGAGTAGCAGCGATAGTGAAGAGCAACTTAGAGGTGTGATAGATGCGCATGTACTTTCTCTCTATTGATTGCACATTTACTTCCACCCTAGGTGTTCCCTCTATAAGGGTAAAGACACCTCTTACATCCCACATCATTCTAAGAATTTTGAGCCCCCTCATGTTTTCAAAAATTAAATGCACAACAATATGCCTCTACCTTACACTTTGTACCTCCACTTGTAATATTCTTTGAGAATGCATGAGAGTTGCATATGCGCATTCACTTGTATCTTGGGGCAATCACATAGAAAAAATGTGACTATATGTTTACAGAGCACTGTTATGAAAATGTCTTTTAAAGAAAGTTTCATGTTTATATAGAGAATTGTATTTTTTAGTCATACAATGTTCACAGATAAAAGATTTAGCCTTGAATGCATGTCATGTAGAGTGACTTCCCTCGACTTGTACCAATATTCTTTAAGGATGCACAAGAAGTGCACATGCACATTCACTTGTACCAACAAGAGATGCCACTTTCATATGTAGGGATGAGGTTTCACCATGTGAACTTATTTTAAAAAGTGGATTTGAATTTCCAATACCAATAAATAGTGTAAAATTGATGAGTTTGATAGCACGTGAACTTTATTCATTAAAATTGGATTCTAAAATGCAATACCAATAAATATTGAACTTTATTTAGGATTCCAACTTCCAGTACCAATAAATATTCCAAAATTGATGACTTTGCTAGCATAAAACCTTATTTATAATTTTGGATTCTGAAATGATAAATACCGCACCTATTTGTACCTCTATATCAGAAGCTCCTCCATGCTCCAAGTTTGCTTATCACCCATGTTTCAAGCATTCAGCTCATTCATATCACAAGGTCTCATGGGTGAGTTTGCCCACATGATCGTTTGTGCATTCCTGGCTTAAGGGCACATCAATGCTGCCTTGGATTTGGTTGTCCCATAAACTGGCCTCTAGTGGGCTCTCTATCACCTTCCTCTGCACTGAGCATTACATTTCACATGTGCAAATGCAAGAGGATGTCCCGATATGCCTGGTTGGATTGCCAGATGGATTACCCTCGGAGAAAAAGTGCAACGATAGTGAAGAGCAACTTAGAGGTGTGATAGATGCGACTGAAAAGATGGCCAAAGTGTTCGAGGAGTTTTTGGTCAAGTCAAAAACCAATGCAGGGCATGTTAGTATCATCTACGACAGTGGGCTATGGTGGATTGGGGCCAAGAAGTGCAGCATTCCTGTGTATATATTCTTCCCTATGTCTGCTATTTTTCTGTCTTTCATAGCCCATATTCCAGACTTCGCCTCTCAAGGTCGCTTCGCTCTGCTACTGACGTTTTTGCTACATTTGATCTGTTCCATTTACCAGGCTTTCCGCCCCTTCATGCCTCAAAGCTTCCTAAGGTGGCATGGGACCCAAACACACTGTGCTCGTTCGAGTTTATGATCTGACTTGGATCTCTCTTAGTGATGCAACGGGGGTGCTGATCAACACAATCTATGAGCTGGAGTAGGAAACTATCGAAAGTCTAAGATGAGGTACAAAAGCACTAGATATCAAAGCCATCGGGCCACTTCTGCCATTACTCATTCCGACAAAGGAAAAGTGAATGAATCTGATCGGGAGTGCTTGGAGTGGCTGGACAAGCAACCGGACTCGTCACTTCTATATGTAGCATTCAAAACCATTGCAAGCATGGCTGCGAAACAGATGCGAGAGCTGGCGATGGGGCTAGAGGCGAGCCATCATCGCTTCATGTGGGTAGTAAGGATACCCCCACCACCCAAGACATGGAGGGAGATGTGAAGACTATGCTACTAGAAGGGTTTGAGAGGACGAAGGGCAAGGTGGTGGTGGTTAGGGGGTGGGCGCCGCAGAGGAGGGTGCTGGCACATAGGGCGATGGGGGGTTTCATGATGCATTGCGGGTGGAATTTGACGCTAGAGAGAGTCCATGTTCCAAGGTCGGGGTCCACTTACTTGCAATCTGTGGGGGTTAAAGGTCATTGTGCCTTTACCCTAGTTATGTACAATACTCAAACACATATATAAATAAATGAAAAAGAAGATTAGGGTGGTTTTGCACCCACCAAAACTTGTGTGGCTCTCTATCTTTCTCTCTCCCTCTTCCGTTCTTGCTTCTGTTAAGAGCACTCTCAACTAACATCAGAGCCCGGGTGATCTAGCTGAGCGTGCATGAATGCTTAGATGCATAGTATATGCACATGAGTCAGATGCTATGAGACATGAGTTTTGGTGATATTTCACTCTATTGTGGCATACACATTTGGGTGCACCTGGTATTTGGTGTGATTCTCTCTTGCAGGCACTAGCATTTGGGATTTTGCTTTATTTGCATCATAGCATCCTCTTCCATGTCTGAAAAGGAGATTTCTGGCATTAAAAAGTCTGATGGGACAAACTTTTCTTTGTGGAAAGAACAAATAAGGGATGTGCTTATTCAAAAGAAGCAGATTAAACCCTTGGTAGGGATTGAAGCTAAGCCTGCAAATATGTCTGAGGATGATTGGAATGAGTTGGATGCATTAGCAAAATCTACTATTAGACTTCATCTTGCAGAGTCAATTTATTTCACAGTAGTAAATGAGCAGACTATGGAAGATTTGTGGAAGAAACTGTGTGCCACTTATGAGAAGGAAACTACCTCTAATAAAGTTTACCTCATGAAGAGGTTGTTTGACCTGCAGATGAAGGAAGGGGTCTTCATTGCTTCTCACTTGAGTGAATTCAATATTATTTTTAGCCAGCTTCAGGCTCAGAAGATGAATTTTGATGCGAAGACTAAGGCAATATTTCTCTTATGTTCATTGCCATCCTCATGGGATACCTTCCGTACAGCTATCAGTAACTCTGCACCTGGTTAGACGGAAGTCCACGGATGGCAATAAGCAGGATGGAGCCTTAAATGTGCAAAGGGGTAGATCACAATTCAGGGGGAAGTCCCAAGAAAGAGGGAAGTCTTGTAACAAATCCAGGGCATGGAACATTGAGTGTTACCACTGTCGCAAGAAGGGCCATATGAAAAAGGATTGCTACAACCTGAAAAGAGAGCAAAAGGATAAGAAAAAGAATGCAAATTGGGGTGCAAATCAAAAGAAAGAGAGTCTAAGGGAGGACAAAGGAAAAGTGAAGATCGAGGAGATCAATGCAGTCACACATGATAGTGACAATGACGTTCTCTTCATGTTTACTTTATTTGCAAAGTTGCTTACCACTTCAAATGATGCATATTCCTAGGATTGGATTTTGGATTCTGGTGCTTCATTCCATGTTACTCCCCATAGGGAATGGTTCTCCACTTATGACAGTGGAAAGACAAGTTGTGTGCATCTTGGAAATGACTATGCATGTGACATAGTGGGAGTAGGTGACATAAAGTTTTCTTTTGCAAATGGGTCTGCATTTATTTTGAAACATGTAAGACCCAAGAGTCTTATTTCAGTGGGTCAGCTAGATGATGCTGGTTTTCACACCACTTTTGGCTTTCAGAGTTGGAAAATTCAGAAGGGCTCTATGCTTTTGGCCAGGGGTGCCAAGTGTGGGACTTTGTATCCCTTACATGTATCAGGGGTATTTGATCATGTTGTTGCAATAACCGAGCAACCAAGCACTTCTTTGTGGCATTGCAGGTTAGGGCACATGAGCCAGAATGGAATGAAACTTTTATGCCATTTGGGTTATGTATTGCATTTGAGTTTCTCTGATTTTGAATTTTGTGAGCACTGTCTCTATTGGAAGCAGACTAAATCAGCCCATAAAAGAAGGGGAAAGAAAGAGTTTGAAAAGCTTGATTTGGTGCATTCAGACGTATGTGGTCCCATGCCTACACAGTCATTAGGCGGGGCTGAGTACTATGTGACATTCATTGATGATGCAACTAGGAAAGTGTGGGCTTATGCTATAGCTCGGAAGAGTGATGTGTTCCAGGTATTTCAGAAATGGTTGGCCTTGGTTGCGAATCAGTCAGGTAGAATGCTTAAATGCCTACGGACTGACAATGGTGGAGAGTATCTCTCTCATGACTTTTAGCATTTCTGTGATACACTTGGGATTAAGAGAGCTCACATCCCCTCGTACTCCAGAGCAAAATCCAATTGCAGAAAAGATGAACCGTACCATTCAAGAAAGGTTGCAATGCATGCTTTCCAATGGAAGTCTTTTTGGTGGTTTTTGGGCTGAGGCAATGAAGACTGTAGTGCATGTGATCAATAGATCACCTAGTAAGAGTTTGGATGGTGGTATTCTTGAAGAGGCATGGAGTGGCAAGAAGCCCTCTTACTCTCATTTGCGTATATTTGGGTGTGAGGCATATGCACATGTGCCAAAAGAGCTTCGAAAGAAGCTAGATCCTAGGTCTAGGAAATGCAATTTTCTGGGTTATGGTGAAAGTGGAGAGATGGGCTATCGTCTCTGGGATCCAGAAGCAAAGAAGATCATACGCAGACATGATGTAGTCTTCAATGAGAAGAAGATGCATAAGGCACCCATGAGGGATGTGGAAATGTCTAGACCGCCTGATAGGTTTGTTCCAGGGGTAGACTATGTGATGCTTACTGATTGTGGGGAGTCTTCTTGCTAAAGAGAGGCTATGATGTGCGAGGATCAACGCAAGTGGGAGTATGCTATGCAATCAAAGATGAGTTCACTTATGAAGAATAAGACTTGGGACTTGGTTTCTTTGCCACATGGAAAGAAAGCATTGCCATGTAAATGGGTCTACAAAATGAAGGTCACAGGTGATGATGTGCCTAGGTACAAGGCCCGTTTGGTTGCTAAAGGGTTCAAGCAAGAGAAGGGTGTGGACTTTGATGAGATATTCTCTCCAGTTGTGAAGATGACCACACTTAGATGCATGCTTGGACTAGTGGCATCAGAGGATATGGAGCTTATGCAGATGGATGTCAAGACAGCTTTCTTGCATGGGGATTTGCATGAGGAAATTTACATGGTGCAACTGAAAGGCTTTGAAGAAAAGGGCAAAGAGCATTTAGTTTTCAAGCTAAAGAAGAGTCTCTATGGCCTTAAGCAAGCGCCTAGAGAATGGTATCACAAGTTTGATGCTTTCATTCGGTCCCAAGGTTTTAGAAGGAGTGAAATTGATCACTGCCTCTACACTAAAAGGGCTAAGGATAATAGCCTGATAATCTTGGCACTATATGTGGATGATATGCTATTGGCTAGCAAGAATGAAAGGCCAAGTTGCATGAGGCCTTTGATATGAAGGATTTGAAACTTGTAGGTCATATTCTTGGTATGCGCATCACGTGTGATCGGAGTAGGAAACTCCTTTGGCTTTCACAAAAAGAGTATGTTACAAAAGTATTGCAGCGTTTCAATATGGCGGGGGGGAAGGCAGTGAGTACTCCATTGCCTCCATATGTGAAATTGAGTCATACAGATAGTCCCAAATCAAATGAGAAAAGGGCCATGATGGCCAAGGTTCCTTATGCATCAGCAGTTGGGAGTCTTATGTATGCTATGATAGCTACTAGACTAGACGTTGCATTTGCAGTGGGAGTTGTTAGCCGGTATATGGCTGATCCAGGAAAGAGGCATTGGGAGGCAGTTAAGTGCATCATGAGGTACATGAAGGGTACCAAGGAGATGTGCATATGCTTTGGTAGAGGAGACATGTGTGTACACTTAGGTACATAGATTCAGACTATGCAGGGCATGTGGATAGTAGGAGATCCACTTCTTGTTATGTGTTCACCTTTGTAGGTGGTGCAGTGTCGTGGATGTCTCGTGCACAGAAGTGCGTTGCTTTGTCTACCACAGAGGCTAAGTATGTTCTAGCCACAGAGGGTTACAAGGAGGCTATATGGCTTTATCAGCTAGTGGGAGATTTGGGGATTCATACAGGTGTACCGACATTGCATAGTGATTCCATGAGTGCTATTTAGCTAGCACGGAATCCGGTCTTCCATGCAAAGACCAAACACATTGAGATCAGGTACCATTTCATTAGGGAGGTACTTGAGGACAAGCGCATAGAGCTTGTCAAGGTTCATATAGATGATAACCCTGTAGATATGCTGACAAAGAGTCTACCTAGACAGCGGTTTGAGTATTGTCGTGTATTAATGGGCATTGGATAGTATGCTTACTGGTTGTTCTCCCTTAAAGGCACATCGTCCTTTAAGTGGGAGGTTGTGGGGGTTAAAGGTCATTGTGCCTTTACCCTGGTTATGTACAATACTCAAACACATATATAAATGAATGAAAAAGAAGATTAGGGGTGTTCTGCACCCACCAAAACTTGTGTGGCTCTCTGTCTCTCTCTCTCCCTCTTCTGTTCTTGCTTCCGTTGAGAGCAGTCTCACAATCATCCAAACAAACTAGGTGTTAGAACATAATAGTTTTATTTGGGTAGACAGGTAATCCCTGTTTTCCCTGGCTTGTTATCGCTTTATCTAAGAATATAGACAACCATATGGATTCTTAAGGTGATGCTTAAGTCACAAGTGGAGTAAGGAGCGAATGAGTGCATGGATTAAGAAGGGATTAGAGAAGGTATGGGACGATTAGTGGGCTTGGTATGTGGGGTGGCTAAAAAGAAAGTGTAAAGGGAAGATTTTATGGGGGTACACAAAAGAATAATTCATAGTTAGGGAAGTATTCATGTGTGTGTGTGTGTGGCCCACCCCCAACCTAGAGGGTAAGACCACATGGTGGGGAGTAAGCCCACCATGTGTAGCTTACTCCCCACCTATTGATAACGAGTGAATAAAAGTGGATCTATATGATAAGTGTCAAAATGAAAAAATAATGCAAATAGTAAATGCGTAAACCACTTCTGCAAAATAGATATAAAAGTTAGTAAAAGATAAGGTGGATCACAACATAACTAGGGATTATCCATGCATGTGAATTAATTGTATGGCACTAGTCTGACCAAAGGCTAGTTGGGAAATCAAAGTGTGTGTTTAGATTAAAAAGTCCCATCAATAATTGAGCCATACAATTAATTCCATCAAGTGGATAAAAAGTTTAAAAAAGGAAAACCTATAAGGAAAAAATGTTTGAGACATCTAAGTTGAAAAATGCAACTAGAGTTTGCAAAAATTTCGATCAAAATTAAGAATTTTTTAATAATATTGAGTTTGACAAACATAATATTGAAAAAAGTGTCGAATCCTTAGGTAGTCCAGGTTTCGAGGTTGGGGTCCACTTACTGTTGAGATATGGTGCCATGAGCACATATTAGAGGCTAAGGTATGGTATAGGAAAGAATTAAAGTAGCCACCCTAGGATGTGGAGATGTGGATCAAGGATATCCACAAGGAGAGATGTGGATGAGAGGATCTGAGAAGTGTTGACTATTATAAAGGCTCTCTCTATATAAGAAGCCTATCATGTATTGTTGAATATATATTTGCAATAGATTGAGTGATGCCTATCTTATGTCTCTCATGGTGTCACTATCCTCCTAGATCCCTCCCTTTTTACATGGTATCAGAGCTCCCTTGCCTTTCGCTAAGCCATTACGATTCTTGACACACACAGAGAGAGAGAGAGAGAGAGAGAGAGAGAGAGAGAGAGAGAGAGAGAGAGTGATCGAGAGATCGAGAGATCGAGAGTGTTCTTGAGTGATTGTGAGGATTCTCTTTCGTTGAGAGAATTTCCATTTGCTCAATAGAATTTCTGTCCATTTGAGAAAATTTTCATTCATTTTGAGAGATTTCTAAGGGATTTCTTAGTTCATGACAGAATATCGTTTCCTTGAGAAAGAACTCCATTGTGAGAATTGAGAGAGATTCATTGAGAAATAGGAAGAGATAGCATCCAATTTTTTGCATTAGCCCTGACAATTCTGAGAGAGAGGTCTCAAACCTTGTTTTTTAGGAGCTTCTCTATCTAGAGATTGCTCCTTCACAGCACTCAGCTGACTGTAGCCTCCAACGAGTCTCACATAGGCTTTACAGCAACTTGACTCCTCAAGTAAGCTTATACAAGCAACAACGAATGGGTAGCTAACTAAGCTAAGCTCCTAAGCTAAGCCTCTCCAACAAGTCTCCTTCGACGGCCATCCCTCTCAAGGCTTAGTAGAGCAAAGGCTTAGCTCCTACATGGATTGCAACAAAGGAGGCTGCTCACAATGTCAACTACTCAAGCTAGCAAAGTTGCCCACCATTAACAACTCTCTTGCTCCAATGCCGTCCTAATGGCTCCATAAGCTCACATGTGACCCTACAACAATAGCCCCAAACAACTCCCACAGCCCTTGACCTACTTCAACAGCCAGCGAGGTGGACTGACAGCAGCAACGAGACCTCCAACTACCCACTTCTATGGCTCCCTCAACGAGCGACTCTGCAATGTCTCTTAGCTCCCGTGAGCTCCTAGCCTCTAAAAGAGCTACCTCCAAGCAACGGCTCTACAATAGCACCCATGAATGGGCCAACCGGATGCCTTCATCGCAGAGCCATCTCCAAGCTACACCACATGCATAGCCTAGAAACACCCACAACCAGTCGACCAATACTCCAGCAATCGACCGATCGATCTCTGCCATCAATAGCGACGCCTTGCCTCCACCATCAAATGCCTTATGTCTGTGGTTCTCTCTTTTTCTGACAAGTGGCATTTCCATGTCATCAGCTCCATTTTTTACCTTGGTTGAAAACATGGTAACTAGAGTGGTTAACGGGGTTAGGTTTCTTGGTTTAGTTGAATCATGGTTAAGTTTGTGTAACCTTGGGTTAACAAACTTAGGTTAGAAGGTTGCCACATGGCATAGTGCCACCTCGACACATAGCCCCTGCTATGCACAGTGTATCTACAGCATGTGAATGACCCCTATGCCACATCATCATGCCTTTTCTTTCTTGATAAAAAATTCGACAAGGCATAACTCTCAATCCAGAAAGAATTTGCATGTGCTCCAAAAAGGAAAAATAACTGATTTTTCAAGCTCTATGAGCCTGTCAACTTAGGTTTTCTATATGCAATTAGACACTTCTAGATTTGAAAGTTTCTTCAAGTGGTAAGACCTTTGCAATGGCAATACACACCCCAACTGTTGAGAAGTTTACTAGGGAAAAATTTCGTACATGGTCTACACAAATGAGGTCTCTCTTGATGCATTAAAAGCTTTGGAAGATTGTAAAAGAAGACATATCCACTGCACAAAATGATGCCTGGAAGGAAAAAGATAAAGCAACACCATCACTCATTGGTTTGCACTTGGGTCCAAACATAATTCATCATATACTAGACTCCAAGGCTCATGCCAAAGATGCATGGGATGAGTTGAACATAGTGTTTGGTCCAAAAACTAAGAAATTCATCTTAAGATTGAATTCTATGGTTTGCACATGAGCTTTAATGAATCCATGGCACAATTTGTCAAAAAAATCAAAAGCATTATGACCCAACTAGAAGGCATAAATGCAAAAGTAGGGGAAAAAGATGCACTTGCAATTCTCCTTAAAAGCATGCCTATAGAGTACCGCTCACTGACAACCACTTTGAGCCAAGAAAAAAGGCAAAGGTAAGTGAGTAGATTACCTTACAATTGAAAAGCTAAAAAATGCCACTTTTGAGTGTAGGAAAAGTTTTGATGAAGGAACATGTGGGGCGAAACATCGGCTATCTAAAACTCTAAAGGACTAAAAATACTATATCCAAAAAATCATGCATCAAATGCATGTGTTGTATGGCTTCCATCAAAGATCCACACATGCACACAATGTAGGTTTTCTATGTCTCCCCTTAAAGATTCACACATCTAGGTCTACTACCAAAATAGCTCATTGTTTTATTCACATATGGTCTCAAATCTTAAGGGAAACATGGGTTGTTCACAACTTTGAATTGAACTAGGGTAGAAATGGACTAAAGGGTGCTTTCTAGACTAAAATATTGTCAGATGCATAAATAATTAAACTTGAGTTTCACAAAAAAGTTATAGTATGTCTTTTTCCTACTGTAATTTTGCCTTTTATATTATGTGCCTATAGCATATGGTTTGGAAGTTAAGATATTTGAAAAATGAGAAACATTTGATGTAAATACATATATATGAAAGCATGTAACTTTTTTAAAAAAAGAAGAGAGACAGATTGATAAAAGTTACTGATTGAGTGATAGTAAGATTAATGACTTGTGTGCACTTAATATGATCAAGTTTGATGCTGTTATGATGAGTTGATAAACGTTACATTTTCCTCATAGAAAAAGTCTCATATAGGAAACATAATGCTACTTCATGCATCATATTGAATATAAATACTCGCACTAGATTAACATAATGCTATTACTTGCATCATATTGTATATAAACACTCTTACTAGATCAATAAAAGATTAAAACAATTTGTTTGGTCCTATATTCTTGTATGTTTGTGTCATTCTTTCCATGGTCCAATTCAAACCACTACATGCAAAATACTTGTACATAGTGACAAGTTTGGGAGCATGCAAGGGAAACAAAAATAAAAAAGGGGGAGCACATATGTGACATGTCCAATTGGTTGTATAACACAACTTCTCATATGTAGTGTCCAATTCAACTCATAGTAAAATGTACAAGAGGAGCAAAAAAAATCCAAGCTTTTCAAATTTTAGATTTATGGAAGGCATATAATTATTGACCCAAAAATTCACACTAGGGGTATATAAAATAGATAAAAAGGGGTTACAAAGGGATTTAAAAAATACCTTTCAAATGCACATTGTATAAATGGCATTGTATAAATGGCTTACATAAAGTGGACCCCTCAAGGCTGATGGAGGTTGATGAAGCTTCTAAGATCATTCCTAGTATGCTAATCATGCAACCCAAAATACCGATTTCTTATGCTCTCAAGGATTTGAAGTCCTTCTTCAGGCGTCACATGGTATTCCTTCTAGCATGGTGTTTTTTTTCAATTGACTAGAAAATGTATTCTTCCAAGTCTGGCTTTGAATCCCAACCATCCACTACTCATTCATGTCTAAACTATTGATAAAAGCCACTTTTTGCAAGTCCTTTGTATTTGAATTTTAGCATAGTTTAAGAATAATGGACAGAGTCTTCTAATATGCCTTCTCTTTTGAATTAACTTTTTCATATTTGCAAAAAATGAAATAGATCTATGTGATTGGCACATGCAAGATATCAATTTCTTGAGTTGCAATACAAATATTGACTATTGACATTTAGGTAATATGTTAGCCTCTTTTTCACTCACAAGACTTAGTCACGATCCTACTCAATGCTAATCTTCTCGATGTTCTCAATCTCAATGCCCAAGGAAGGGCCCATTCCCTCGGATTATAATTCTTTGAGTTAGGAAGTGCCCTGCCTCCCCACCCATACTATGTGTGGTTATCATAATTGTATTACATACTATTATAGAAATATTTTTAGTTTTCTTGCCCTAGATATACTTGCTTCAATCTAAATTCTTACAACATTGATGCATGCTCTTAATGCGATGGTGGAAGATTCAGAATGAACAATAGTAGAGAAGTTGAATGCAAGATCGAAGGACGACAAATGTCACAATATTATATAGATTACAACTAAGGATGAATTATGAGCTCTTGTGCACATAGACTTATATTCATGGATTTGTTGGGATGTAATTCCCAAAATAACATACAATGCATTAATTTTGGACTCTTTAATGTCCAAATTCTTTTTCATAAGTACTTTTAGACAAAATTTTATTTAAAAATCACTACTGAAAAAACAAATTAAAACAAAAAAGTAAGCCAAATTTGAGAATTTTTAAAAGCAATTAAAATTAAAATTATGAAATTTAATGTAGCATCTTACATAGATTGGTGCACAGTCCCTTGATACATTTTGGTACTTAAATTTCTATTCAAAAAGACTACTTTATGAAAATATCCTTCCCAAACCAAAAGTTTACTTTTTGGCACCACCCTTTTGTAAAAAAACTTTATGTACTTACACTATCACTTTGTACTAATAATGCAAAAACATAATTCTTACATTACTCTATATTGCAAAAATCCTAGTATAAATTTTTATTTTTAAGAATCCTTATTTAAAAGTTTAACTTTTCCTTACAGTTTAAATAAATAAAAATAATTTAAATCCATGGATAAACTATATATATATAAGCATACAAACATACATACATACATATGTAGGTACGTACGTATGCACATGCAACGTACGCACGTGCATGCATGTGTACAGATGTACATACACACACGTGCATGGACACGTGTGCACACACACGCACACACATAGTTAAAAGGTCCATGCATGATATTAATTTACCATGAGATCCGTCTAAAATCTCCAAGACTAAATAATGGTGTTAATAAACACCTTCCAGAGTTTTGGAACTCTAAAATCTCTAAGACTTAATAACGGTGCCAATAATGGTATAACCTCAAAGAGCTTTATAATGGTGCCAATACCTTGTAATAGTTACAAAGGCTTTTAAAGATGTTTTTGCACTGAGTGAAGCACACACCTTCAAATGACGCATCTTGATGGAGGGGGAAAGAGAGAGAAAGAAGGAAAAAGGAGGGGAAGGTGGAGAGAGATAGAATGGAGATAGAGAGGGGGAAGGCTTCGGGAAGGAAAGAAGGTAAGGGGAAAAGAGAGAGAGAGAGAGAGAGACAGAGAGACAGAGAGGGGGGGGGGACCGGGGGGAGAGGGAGGCGAGGGGAGGGGAGAGGGAAGGGGAGAGGGAAGGGAGGGTCTCACACTATCCCAGCATCATTTGTTTTTGCACAACCCATTGCATTGCCATGGGGAAGGAAAGAAGGGAAGGGGAAGAGAGAGGCGAGGGAGGGACACAGAGAGAGAGAGAGAGAGAGAGAGAGAGAGAGAGAGAGAGAGAGAGAGAGATACAGAGAAGGGGGGGGGAAGGGAGAGGGAGAGGGAAGGGGAGAGGGAGAGGATAGGGAACAGGGGATAGGGTAGCTCTCACACTACTACCGACAACAAGAAATTAAAGAAAAGGAAGGGAGAGAGAGAGAGAGAGAGAGAGAGAGAGAGAGAGAGCAAGGGACGGGGACGAGGGAGAGGGGAGGGGAGGGGAGAGGGAAGGGGAGAGGGAAGGGAGGATCTCACACTATCCCAGCATCATTTGTTTTTGCATAACCCATTGCATTGCCATGGGGAAGGAAAGAAGGGAAGGGGAAGAGAGAGGCGAGGGAGGGACACATGGAGAGAGAGAGAGAGAGAGAGAGAGAGAGAGAGAGAGAGAGAGAGAGAGATACAGAGAAGGGGGGGGAAAGGGAGAGGGAGAGGGAAGGGGAGAGGGAGAGGATAGGGAACAGGGGATAGGGTAGCTCTCGTACTACTACCGACAACAAGAAATTAAAGAAAAGGAAGGGAGATAGAGAGAGAGAGAGAGAGAGAGAGAGAGGGGGGGGGCGGGGGACGGGGACGAGGGAGAGGGGAGGGGAGGGGAGAGGGAAGGGGAGAGGGAGCGGAGAGGGAAGGGAGGGTCTCACACTGTCGCGACATCTTTTTTTTTGCACAGCCCATTGCGTTACCATGGGGAATGAAAGAAGGGAAGGGGAAGAGAGAGGCGAAGAGAGAGAGAGAGAGAGAGAGAGAGAGAGAGAGAGAGAGAGAGAGAGAGAGAGAGAGAGAAGGGGGGGGAGGGGAGAGGAGAGGGAACAGGGGGTAGGGTAGCTCTGGGACTTCTGCCAGCAACAAGAAATTAAAGAAAAGGAAGGGAGAGAGAGAGAGAGAGAGAGAGAGAGAGAGAGAGAGATGTGTTGTGATTCACCTTCTTGGCTTGCAAGATTGCAAACATAATTGACATATTAACAAAATGTAAATATTAATTACTTTGAGTATCACTAAATATATATGACTTTGTGTGTAGATAAGAGATCTTAATCAAAATTTTAGTTCGATGTGTGAAAATGTGATGAGCTGATGAAATCAAGGATTTGAATCCTACATGGAATATGGCCATGAAGAGTTGTTATCTAAGTGATATTGAGCCAATGGGTCAATGATCTACATGCTTACAAAGCATTGTTTTATGGACTCTACATGTTCAATAGTGGTTAGCTTAGAAGGGAACCATTTGGATATCCATCTCAATCTAAAGGGTAAATGAAGGACAAAATTTTAGGAGACCTTGCTAGAAAACAACTACCCTATTTACAGAAATAAATACTGGAGAGACAGAGAGAGGCAATGCTAAAAAATATATTTGGCCCAACCAAACGCTTGAAACTTTCTTAAAATTTTCCAAATTTTGAGATTTATAAATAAAACCTTAACTTTTATTTCTCGAAATTAAAGATAGCCAACTTTGAGACGGAGTGAAACGGGTCTCTAACCGTCCTAGAAGGGTCATGCTACTTGTAGTACAAAGACTGCTTACGATAGAGAGGAGAGGAGCACACAAAATGCAAAACGATGCTAGGAAGCGAAGCATGAGAAGTTAAGGGAGAAGCATGTCGTGGAGGAAGCTTTGGAATTGTTTATGCGATGAGCCTCCGGGGGGAACGATGGCCCGTGTGACGACATCTCGAAGGTGGAGGGCGTTGTTTCTAAGGAGGGTGCCTTCGGGGCCATCCTCGTCCATGAGCACGCAAACCATCCGTGCGATCTCCTCCCGGCTCACAAGCGCAAGGCCGTTGCTCGTCGTTATCGCCATCCCCACCCTCATCACCTCCACCAGCAGCTTGCTGTTCAATCCCTGATCCCCCAACATCGGCCAGCACAGTCTCGGCAACCCCGCGCACACACTCTCCAGCGTCGAATTCCACCCGCAATGCGTCATGAAACCCCCCGTCGCCCTGTGCGCCAGCACCCTCCTCTGCGGCGCCCACCCCCTAACCACCACCCCCCTGCCCTTCGTCCTCTCCTCGAATCCTTCTGGCAGCACAGTCTTCACACCTCCCTCCACGTCCTGGGTCGTGGGTATCCTTACTACCCACATGAAGCGATGCTGGCTCGCCTCTAGCCCCATCGCCAGCTCCCGCATCTGCTCCGCAGCCATGCTTGCAATGGTTCCGAATGCTACGTACAGAACTGACGAGTCCGGTTGCTTGTCCAGCCACTCCAAGCACTCTCGATCGGATTCGTTGACTTTTCCTTTGTCGGAACCAGTTTTGGTGTCGAATGGCAGAAGTGGCCCGATGGCTCTGATATCCAGCGCTTTTGCACCTCGTTTCAGACTTTCGATAGTTTCCTGCTCCAGCTCATAGATCGTGTTTATCAGCACCCCTGTTGCATCACTAAGAGACGATCCAAGTCGGATCATAAACTCGAACGAGCACACTGGGTTTGGGTCCCATGCCACCTCAGGAAGCTCCGAGGCGTGAAGGGGCGGAAAGCCCGGTAAATGGAACAGATCGGATGAAGCAGAAACGTCAGTAGCAGAGCGAAGCGGAAGTCGACCTTGAGAGGCGAAGTCTGGAATATGGGCTATGAAAGAGAGAAACATAGCAGACATAGGGAAGAAGATATACGCAGGAATGCTGTACTTCTTGGCCAACCGACCAATCCACCATAGCCCACTGTCGTAGATGATACTAAGATGCCCTGCGTTGGTTTTTGACTTGACCAGAAACTCCTCGAACACTTTCGCCATCTTTTCAGTCGCGTCTATCACACCTCTAAGCTGCTTTTCACTATCGCTGCTGCTCTTCTCCGGGGGTAATCCATCTGGCAATCCAACCAGGCGAATCGGGACGTCCTCTTGCGTTTGCACATGTGAAATGTAATGCTCAGTGCAGACGAAGGTGATAGAGAGCCCAGCAGAGGCCAGTTTATGGGACAAATCCAAGGCAGCGTTGATGTGCCCCTGAGCCGGGAATGCACAAACGATCATGTGCTAAAACTCACCCATGAGATCTTGCGATATGAATGAGCTGAGAGCTTGAAACACGAGCAAATTTGGAGCGTGGAGCAGCTTTCGATATAGGGTGCGGTCTTTATCTTTTCGGAATCGAAAATTATAAATAAGATTCTTTGCTTGCAAAGTCATCAATTTTGGAATATTTATCGGTATTAAATAAAGTTCAATATTTATTGGTCAATTTGCATTTTGGAATCCAATTTTAATGAATAAAGTTCACGTGCTAGCAAACTCATGAATTTTACACTATTTATTGGTATTGGAAATTCAAATCCACTTTTTAAAATAAGTTCACACGGTGAAACCTCATCCCTACATATGAAAGTGGCATCTCTTGTTGGTACAAGTGAATGTGCATGTGCACTTCTTGTGCATCCTTAAAGAATATTGGTACAAGACGAGGGAAGTCACTCTACATGACATGCATCCAAGGCTAAATCTTTTATCTGTGAACATTGTATGACTAAAAAATACAATTTTCTATATAAACATGAAACTTTGTTTAAAAAACATTTTCATTAACAGTGCTCTGTAAACATATAGTCACATTTTTTCTATGTGACTCTGTAAACATATAGTCACATTTTTTCTATGTGACTGTCCCAAGATACAAGTGAATGCGTATATGCAACTCATGCATTCTCAAAGAATATTACAAGTGAAGGTACAAAGTGTAAGGTAGAGGGGCATATTGTTGTGCATTTAATTTTTGAAAACATGAGGGCTAACATGAGGGGCTTAAAATTCTTAGAATGATGAGGGATGTATGAGTTGCATTTACCCTTGGTAGACTCGGTGTTTAAATGCATGACCGCAAGGTGCAAGTAGAGGTGTCTTTATCCTTGTAGAGGGAACACCTAGGGTGGTCGAAGTACATGTGCAATCAATAGAGAAAGTACATGGGCATATACTCAACAAATTTCGATTGAATACGATCATGTAGGCCTTTTCTAAGTTTATTTCTTGCAAGTTTACTAGCGTTTGAATGACTATAGGAGTACCATTACATATTAGGGGCTTTACCATTTAGCATAGTTAAATAACAAAGGAAACCCATGACATCCAACCTTGGGAGAGGCAAAGAAGAACCACATGTAGTGAGAAAATTAAATGGAGAGATTGTAGAGCTATAGAGATAGAAAATTAGAGAGCACAAAGGTGATATTGCATGATAATTGTGGTGATGAGGGAGTGTGCCTTCATATGAGCATGCAAGGCTTTTTATGTTAATATTAATTCCTTGAAAAAATCTTTTAAATCCTATTCAAGAAAGATAAATTAATTCGTACAAAAATTCTTAATCGGTCAAAGAAGACATGAAACGTGCTAACTTCCACACAGGACTTTACAAATGTGTTGAGGGACACATACCCTATCGGTTTCAAATCCTATGTGTGAGATTCCTAGAGTAAACTGTCCCTTTACAAATGTGTTGAGGGACACGGACCCTATTAATATTGAAGCCTATATGCGAGATTCCTATCTAGTAAGGTGTCCCCTTACAAATGCCTTGAGGGACACGAATCCTGTTGGTATCGAAGCCTATGTGTGAGATTCTAGAGTAATGTATCCCTCACTAGAGACTTGTGGGTGAAGAGTCCTTGTCCCACTTATGCAAGTGGACACTTGCCCAAGTGTAGCAAGTCGTAGATTAGGTTCGTGTGTGAGGTAGATGTCTAATAACCTCAAGAGTCAATTGTCATGTCTGAGAGAAGGCTACTCAAGCCTACAATTAAAAGAGACTTAATATGCATTTCATTAATTTTGGGCCAGTGCATTCTCCAAATTTGTTTTAAAAGTACTTTGTATAAAACCTAGGAAAAAAATCCACTCTTCAAAAAACAAATTAAAACAAAAAAGTAAAGCTAGTTTTTTAAGTTTTTAAAAGCAAATGAAACTAAGGTTATGAAATAGATGCGACATCTTATGGAGAAAGTTTCATATCCTCTTCATCAAAGAAATTATAACCATTAAGTACTATAAGGCCATTAGATATTACTCTTACTTAAATCTCTCTCTAAGAAACTTAAAGGAGCATCATGTGGCATTGAAACTTAAAAAGAGGATTATGAGATACTTGGATATAATTAAAAGAATTAAAAATGTCCATAAGTAGACATTTAATATAATGAAAAATAGCATGAGGCATTAATTAAAGAAACATGAGATGTTTAACAAAAGTTGAAAACATATCATGACACATATAACATAATGAAACATGTTTAATATGATAAAGCTTTGTATAATTATAAAAGTCCATTATGAGAGATTTAATATAATTATATGCATAGAAACCATTTAATACAACTTAAAAAAGCACATCATGAGACATTTGTACCATTTTAAAAAATTATGTGGACTAAACATCATGAGAACATTCTCCTTGTGCATTTAGACATTTAATATAATTAAAAAACAACATCTTCACACATTTTGTATAATTGAACTTAGAGGACATGAAGTAATCGTCACAAAAACAATATGGAATATAGCTTGGTAGTTACATCCAATGTGTTTTTGTTGAAAGAAAATTCAGCTCTCGACTAAGGCCATTGGTGACGTGCTCCACAAGGCTAAATTGTCTATGGAGTAGACTCCTTTTGATGCATTGTATGGATGTTGTAATGCTTTGGGTGTAGACTGGATCTCTACTTTCTCTAGAGGCTATGATGCATCATGCTTTGAGTATACACTGAATCTCCTCTACTTGACTTGCACACTTCTTCCCAATCATAGCCATTAGTCCTTGAATGGTTTGAGCCATAAGTGTGTGTAGATCCATCTCTATATATGCTAGCATTGAGGGATGTGCATTCAATTCAAAATTTCAATTGAGGAGCAGCATGCAGTTGTAGCACTCTCCAGCCAGAGCTATGCCCATCCTTTTGCTCCGCTACCTTGTATCTTTTGAACTCTATTATCTCTAATAAATTACCTTCGTATTGTGTGACTCTACCCAGATAGCAAATATGAACTTTGTTTCCAACCTGCAATCCCATAACATATAATAGAATTGAATTTGTGCATTATATACCATACATGTCATTGAAGTAACAACACATTAAGAGTACACTTACGCTAACACTGTGCCTTGATAGCGTGTAATTGCAATGAAAAGGGTTGGCTTGAAATCCTGCAAGATCAACAAACTCCAATGTGAACTACAAGATCAACAAACTGATCCAATGTGAGCTACATGACCAATTACGCACAATTATTATTTAACACAACCCTCCCAATGCAAGAGTAAAAATAAGGTTGCAATGCTACCTACGGCTCATAATATGCCATGAGGATAACTCCCAAGTCCTCCAAATTTAGAGGTTGCAACTAGGTACAAACATCCATTATGGACTTTTCTTCTGTACCAAATGGATAATATGGAGGTTGCTATCGCATGATAATCTTATATCAAACGACTTTCCATTTTCTCCAGTGAAGTGAGATTACCAAAAAGCAAGAAACCCCAAATTAGCGAGCAAGACTACCAATGCAGCGAGATTACCAAAAAGCAAGCGGAGAAAAGAGAGTAACCCCAAATTAGCGAGCGAGCAGAGAAAAGCAAGCAACCCCAAATTAGTGAGCGAAAGTGGGTTGTAGTTAGCAAAAACCTTTATTTCTTAATCCTCACAAGCTCAACACAAGGACTAGTATTTGATACACATTTTCTCAAGCCAAATATAAGCAATCATAAAGAAAATTTTGAAATAGGTGTTTAAACTCGAAGTTGTAATTTTTTTTTAAATTTGTGCCGTTAAGATGTTCAAAATGATATCACAAAAAATGGACTAGCCAAAACTACAGAGCAAACTCATGGTTGTTGATTACATACTAGTAACATAAGTATCAAGTTTTTTAAAGTCCTTAAGAGCATTACTATCACCAATAAGACTAGGATCTTATGGGTTTTAGGTATCTAAAGAGCTATATGGAAAAATACATATAAATGCTAGAAGAAGCTACAACTCAAATTCTTTCACCTTGGAATCATGCACCAAACATGGTGCATGTGATTGACTGAATACAAAGAAGAGTGATAAATTTCACAAATCAATAATTTTAAACCTAAACCCATCCAAAGAAGGAGAATCGGTTATCTTGGCTCCCTATGTGGGTCATTGTTTGCTTGGATGTAGCCATTTTTGGTGAGGTTCAGGGACTTTTCTGTATATGGGTATCTTACATGACCTACTTATGCATTGCTTAACGGAATTCAGAAAACTTTACGGAATTCAGAAAACTTTGTCTTCAAGTTGTAGTACCCATTCCAAATTTGAACATGAGAGCAAAAATTATGGAATAAGGATTTGGAATGAGACTGTTAAAGCATTACAAGTGCTATGTTGCATGTGAAGCATGCATCCTGAAGACTATAGGATATAGCAATTTATTCAAAAACATCAAAATTTTATTCTATACATACATGCAACCAAGTAATCATTCTAAAGTACACTATATGAGCTTCTCCTCAACCCAAGGACACACCTAAATGAGATCATTATGCATGGGTTAATGGGCCTCCAATGTTGTGCTAAAGTGATGCATACCCATTTGAGGGCACACTCCATAACTTTCTTTTGATTTGTTTGAAAATTTGGAATCCAAACTATTGGGACTAGTGCATGGTGGTCTTAAAACATTGATAGTTGTTGGTATTGTTATCTAGATTCACCCTAAAATGGAAGAAGTTGGAAAAGTGCAATTTGTGAATGTGCAAATACATTTTAATAAATCCAACACTATTTACAATTTTAAATTGTTTCTTTTTCCATGCACTTGCTTGCTATATGGCTCATAAGCATGCCAAAGTTCATTGCATTTAATAATACACAGCATCAAACTCGATAGTGTGGCCTTTGGCCTATTTGTGTTTTGAAGCATTTTAGGCCACATTGCACTTGTTTGGGATATCCAATTCTGCTAACATATATCGTCGGAGGGGGAAAAATCGGCGGCTGAAAATTTTCTACTCCCACAAATTTTGAATTTTCACACCTCTCACCCATCAAATCTTGGAAGATTAAGTACCTGCAACCTCCCCCGCCCTGCAAATGCCTTGCAACCCGCACGCACCTTGACGTGACCTTGCACGGACTTTGGTTTGCCATTGTCTTCTTTCGGGTAAGCTGTCTTCTATTCTTTGCTCGCCTCACCAGCTAGCTTCTCTGGGTCTATTCTGGACCGATCATGGCCATGGCGTCAATGGCAACATGCAGCTCGCCATGGCTTGCAAGAGAAGTAGACAGAGGCTGTGAGACAGGAAAGCCGAAAAACTAGGTCGAGGCATAAGGAACAGAGTGTGGGTCGAGGAAAGCATTGGCACAGTATCAAATCGGCAACGGAAGACACTTTTGCAACATCTGCGAAGGGAGAAACAATGAGAACAAAGAAGACTCCTTGCAAAGCAACAGCAAGAAGTGGTTGCAGATGCACACATTCGATCATTGCCATCGGAGCAAAGAACATGAGCTGTGGTGTCACGATTGGTGGGAGCATTCGAGGCAGCAACATCAGGTCATTCAAGTGATTACCAATCTCGAGTCTTCACAAGCTTTAGCATGCACCCTAAAGTTCATAGAGTAACAACCCTAACAACACCTCGAGAGATGCACGCCCAAGAGGCAATGCTCTCTAACCTGAGAAATGGCCTATAGAAAGTGAAAGAGGTGCACAGCTTAGATCAACTAGCTACAAAGAGGGCAACATTAGGTATGTTGGTGTCCCCTAAAATAAAGGAGAAATGGGTTGGGGCAATTCCTTCCAAATTATAGGGTAGTACTATTATCCCATCCAAACCATGGGTATAAGTCGGCACATCCTACTATGGGAGGATGTGTGTGTGTGTGTGTGTTTTGACCTATCAAACATCTATCCTACTATACTACTAGAATATCAAAGTAAATCAATTTCAAACATCTACTATTGCCCTTTTCAAACAACTAGTGAGAGTAGTCAGTTAATAACCAACCTCTCAGTACCACATAAGCGAGAATAATCCATATCATAGCATTCCTCTTAACAAGGTGTCAAAGTGGGAGTCAATTATTATACTCACATATATGTCAGTACATTGCAAAGAGTACAATGATACTGATGAATAGTCTCCAATAGAGAGTTCAATTACATTTAGCAATACTTGAAGAAAATCTGATGTAGAGTGCTCCTTGAAGTTGCCAACACCGTGTCTACATGCCTTAGATTTTCTAATGCAAACCTGATGGAGAGGTATGCTGACTCACCTGCATCCATCCGCGAACATAGCACGTTAGAACATGCACACTATGAATTATGGGACTGCAGGCTTCAATGCCAGCACACAGTTGTTATCCGTGTCACTCAATCTAGATTAGCATAATCAAATCTTGGCATTATACTATTTAATAGTAATCAGAGGTGGCAATTAAAGATATGAATAAATGCATATAAAATGTTAGTGAAATCTAATTAATAAGTGGGAATCTCAAGTAAACCATAAGTTTGGGTATTCCAGCCAAGTCCAAGGGAATTCCCAAGGTCAATAAATCCAAATATAACCTCAATATACTTATACCTTTCCTCGATCTCCTATTGGCACTTTCCAATTATCAATATCACAATTACATTTATGCACACATCAAAATGTGATAAGGTCCTTGAGAATGTCAATATTGAGGACAGACTCCATGCTACATGGCTTTTTCACCATTTCATATCTAAGATCATGCTAAAATCTTGACTTCTATTGATAATTACACCATGAATGTTTCTTAATTCAATAGATAGGAGATCTCTCCATAATATAACTAATAATATAAAAGAATACTTTGATGGTAATTCTCTCCCCAGTCACATTAGGAGAAGTTCTCAAGAAATGCAACCCCATGTAAAAAACACTACTGGTGGTAAGTTACCGACTCATGACAAATGATGGCCTTTTCCATTTATCAAAGTATAAAGTGTAAAGTGTAACATATCAAAGTATAAAGTGTAAAGTGTAACCCAATACCATCCTAAGGGTAAAATATTACCCATGTGCTCTAAGTACATAAAGATGGTTGTGTCAGGACCCTGCTACTATAATGCAATTCAAGTCACCAATCAACCAAGCATTAGGGATCTTTAAATAAACCAAGGACTAATCCAATCCAATGATCATAGAATATAGTAATAAAATTTCAAACAATAGATAGCAAAAAAGGTAGAAGGATACTCCCTTAGTGATAGAAATATCAACCAAGGACTCTCCCATGGTACAAGGTTTTACTCCAAGCCATGCCATGAATGGGCTATAATGAATTTGCCTGAAAAATTAGAGATATTCCCTTGGCACAAAGTTGTTTGATCCAAGGAAAATTCTAAGAGATAAATTACGAGCAAACATAATATTTAAAGCAGACCCTTCCACTAAATCCAAAGGGAGTACCTTAATTATCCCATGTAACAAAAGTATTCCCATGAACAACAAATAATTATCAGAGGTCCCATCCAATTCAAGTCCTTTTTCCTTTCTTCCTAAGGGTACTTAAAATAATATAGACAATAATTTATTAAAAAATCATCCATCCATGCCACATGTAATATCTTTTCCTATAAATCTCATAGATGGAGTGGGGACCATAATGCCAATAATCCATCGATTTTGTATCAATTCCATATCTCATATGGACATAAGCTCACAATGGAAGTCGATAAGCTTGGATATAGCATTCCAGATGGTGTATCGATTGTTGGTCTGTCCATAGGTGAGACAAAGTCTAGTGCAGCAAGTGGCTCGCGTCTAGAGACTGGGACATAGAGTTTTTTCCTTCTCTTATTTCTTCATGATATTTACACAGGGAATACTACTAATTACTGCACCATGGTAGCCAGCATCTATCGTCATTTGTCAGTGCAATATAATAGTGTATGGTATGAATATATCATCATGTAAAGTGGGAAATCGATCACAAGTAAGCAATGGAGGTAGTGTATTATAACCGGATCCTGCATTGGCCATCAATCTAGCTCTACTGGTCATTAATCTGCATGAAAATTGGCTACTCTCAATGAAACCAAAAATTACACAGAGTTTGTGAGCGCTAAGCTTGACGAATGTAGCTCTATGTACCGGTCAAAGCCTCTGTGGGGATCCTTAGCACATATATGAAGCTTGCTAGCTCCTGTACTCATACTGCAATTGTCCCAGTATTATAGTGCCTGGGCTACTGGGGCAAAATTGCTCAGGAAAAGCAATGAGAAGTGTAAGGCTAGGCCTCTATTATCCATGGAGATCCCATGATCAGAGTCATGGATTAAAGCTACGCAAGCTAAAATGCTTTTGAACAAAGCTACGCTGTCATTTGCGCTGTCGTTCTAGAGTGTGAAAACTCTAGCTAATCATGCAACCTCTACTGTGTACAGGCCTCTCTGGGAACCATGAACGTCCATGAGAACTCACTTGTAAAAATCAACGTGGTGGGAGACAATACCATACCAAATCATAAAAAGGTATAAATGAGAAGATAAATCACGCGACACCAAAGCTGATGAGCTAGTGACCATTCTCGTTGGGTTGACTTGACGAAACTCGTGAGCTAGAAGAGATACAACATATGCAGTATAAACTATGCTAAGTCCACACTCGTGTTAAATTTGTGAGATCAGAAGAAATACAAGGCAGAAATAGTCAGGAATGCAGTGGAATCACAGTGGACTGCTTCGGTGAAAAACTGTGGGTTGTGATTCATGAGAGGAGTTGTCTTTCACAACCAATGGGACTCAAAATAGTGAGCCCGTCAAACTTGGCTACAGAGTAGTAAGAACTCAAAATACTTAGTAGAAGAAGAGCTTCAAGTGGCGACTTACCTTAGGTAGCTCCACTGCTCCAGTTCTCAACATCTTCGGTTGCTCTAGCTAGTATGTTGCCATGTGATACGACTCACAGTAGAGTATATAGTCATCTTTCTTTTGATGCTCTTTTTCACATAATAGAAGGGCTAGAAAAGCTGCCGGACTCAAACTTTGGGCTGCAAGTGTGTTCACTACAAGAGATTCTGGAGTTTTGCAATTATTGTGGGCTTTGCACACTCCCCAATGTTGGAAGGGAAGGGAAGATGTACTTCCCAAGAAAGTCAATTCACCCAAGTTTTCCTGCAAGTCATTAAGCTATTGGATAGTGAGCTACCTCCGTATGATATGTGGAGATGCCACATTTTTCAATAATCTCCAATAGGGTTACTTACCCTATGTAGAGCACTTATAATTAAAGGGTGTGCCTTTCCAATAAGGTTACTTGTGGTGTGTGTTTCCCACCACCATTCTCCTTATTGGTCCTACTCATTTATGATTCCTATTTGTGACTTCTTAATGTACCAGTAGTCAGGCATGTGATAACCATGTCCACTAGCCCATATCCGTCAATCACCTTACGGGGGGAAAAACATTCCATGTTCATCTAAGTAACTATTTCTCATGATCACTCCATGGAGTCATTGCTTCAACTAAGGTCTTCTATGGCACGACCATCAAAGTGTTATAGTTAGAAGGTGGTAACCATTTTGTGTCCAACCGAAGAATTTGCAACAATGCGTAACTCATTGTCCCCCAATCCGTAATATTTTCGAGGAACTTCAAGTCCTATAGTAACACGTAATAATCACGGTCATGTCATAAAGTTGGAGATTTCAATCAAGTCCAAGAGGGTCGTCTCCCATACCAATGTGGGGAGCCATAGTACATCTGTCATGTAGACCCAACATGCACACCCTAGGATCACAGGGGTCCCCAAGGGGAGGAGTGTATGTATGTTTATCAAATGTCAATAATAATATCAAGGGTCACCAAAACGTTGATCAAGTGCCAATGGTCCTCAAGGGAAGTCTAAGTGGGTGTCAATTTACAGACACATCCCTAGACTGCAAGGATCCCCTAGGGGAAGTGTGTGTGTGTGTGTGAAAGTAAGAAGCATGGCCACTAAAAATCAATACACATGGTTGAAACATACAGACCAGTCACCTTTAGGCTCTACACATATAAGTGGATGTTGACCTTGTCCAAATGTATTGGGCAAGTCATACCAAGAAAAATGAAACGGAGTCAGAATAGCAACTTCTTAAGCCCAAGCATGAAGTTGGGATTCGGAGATAATTTCACCCATGAAATATATGCATAAGCCTAAGTGCTGGGATTCTCACAACGAGTGAAGAATAGAACCATAGATAAATCATGGTGAAGTGTGGAGGATTATTCATGACGAAGGGAGTCAAGCTGCAAGGATGAAGAAGGGAAGCTGAAATATTCTTGTTTTACAGTCTTCTCATGGCTGAGCTAAAGAAAACTACCGTTTTGCTTCATCTAAGAAGAGACAGTTGGAGATGTAAATTGAAAAGGATAAATTCTTGACAATGCAAATCACGAATCGTTGTTGCAGCGGAGGTAAGGGCTCTAATGATCTACCACCATGACTGAGCCAACAACCCCAAGTTTGCTCTATGTTGCAGTGCACAGAAGACCCGAGGCGTCCGATAGAAAGGAACGATCTATTAATTGTGAAAAAATACAAGACAAAGAGTCAGCTATCTGTGAGGCACTGAAAAAGGGCAAGTTGTCCTATGGCCCAAGCCTTGCAAAAATGTTCATGCCTCTCGGCAATTGTCTTGGAACCCTCCAAATCTAATCCCCACATGGCACAAAAGGTATGGATAATAGCATACCATATGTTGATGAAATTAGTTGTAGTGCAAACTTGTTGCCCGCCATAAGTAAGATGCATCTTGCCGCCCAAATGTTTCAAGGATTGATGTTGGCCACTGTTCCCAAATGTTGTCCTGTGGCGACAACTTTGGATGCTATTGGAAGGTTGCATTTGAGTCTTGGATGTCATTGCTTGGGGCTCTCCACATTCACTAGATATGTTTGAGAGATCATGTGGATGGAGAAGTTGTGCTGCCCTTCCAGCAACGCTATGTCAAATCCTGTTGAATCCGCCTCATCCGTGCAATAATCTTGAAGTAGCACTGTTAGATCCCCCCTAGGCTGCAGCCTGGCATCCCAATAGGTAGTGTGATATACTCTTCATTTTCCCATAGGCTACAAGAGGGAAAAACTTAGGGGCAATGGTAGGAAAAGGGAGGAGGTGGCAAAACAAGAAATGGGCCGAGGATAGCTAGAAAAAGAATTGAGGCCCACGAATGGGCTGGACATATCTTAAGTAGGAAAGGAGCTGATTGGATATATTTGTATGATGGGATATATTCTAGTCTTAGAAAGGTATACATAAGCAGGAAAGGAGCTAAGGCAAGCAAGAAGTGAGTGGAAGAAGACGGCCGGTGAGGTAGCACGGAGGGGATGGTTCACTGAGGGTTGTCTTTGAAACATAACTAGCCCTAATTGTGGCTAAGTCGTTCAGCCTGGTTAGAGAGTCCTCGACTAGTTCTTCTAAACCCTAGAGCAGGAATGAGTATTTCAAGATAGTAGGGTAGATCCTTGCCATTAGAGTAGGGGGCACAATGTTTGCAAAAAGTACAATGCTGAAGTTTGTATATTCCTCTCTTGAGAGGGAACTTTTGTATTTGAGGAACTTATGTGTACAAATCATATGATCATAATATAAACCCCAAAAAAAAATTCCCAAAAAAAAAAAAAGTATCGGAAGGTATATGATCCCTAAAACCAATGGTTGTCTCTGGAATGTGGTGAATCTGTCCTCGCCCAAAGTGCTTGCTCAAAAGGTTCCAAGTGCTTCTTCAAGGGTGAGACATGGAATGGATTATGAATTATGGAAAATGGAGGCAGTTCCAACTGGTAAGCCACTTCACCAACTCTCCTTAACATTTTATAAGGGCCATAATATCTATGTGCTAGCGTGGTATTAGTGTTTCCCTTCAGAGAAGCAGATCTATACTTATGGAGCTTGGAAAACACATAACTCCCTCCTCAAAACAGAGTTCTCTTCAATTTTGATCTGCATAGAGTTTCATATAGGCTTGGTCCTTAATCATATTATCTTTGCATTACTTAATAAAGCAATCATGTGGGCCAGATCATCCTTTGCTTGTTGGTTGGCCATTGCACTATCAACAACCGTGTTGGTTGGTCGTTTTGTGTTCCTCCTGTTTTTTCACAATTTATTGTCATTAGATTTGTGAGGGCTTGGTCTCCAATCACCATAGTGAGAGTGCTCTCAACGGAAGCAGAACGGAAGAGGGAGAGAGAGAAACAAAGAGTCACACAAGTTTTTGGTGGGTGTAGAACACCCTAATCTTCTTTTTCATTCATTTATATATGTGTTTGAGTATTGTACATAACCAAGGTAAAGGCACAGTGACCTTTAATCCCCACAACCTCCCACTTAAAGGACAATGTGCCTGCAAGGGAGAACAACTAGTGAGCATACTATCCAATGCCCATCAATACATGACAATACTCAAACCGCTAACTAGGTAGACTCTTCGTCAGCATATTTGCAGGGTTATCATCTGTATGAACCATGGCAAGCTCTATGTGCTTGTCCTCAAGTACCTCCCTAATTAAATGGTACCTGACCTCAATGTGTGTGGTATTTGCATGAAAGACCGGATTCCGTGCTAGTTGAATAGCACTCATGGAATCACTATGCAATGTCGATACACCTGTATGAATCCCCAAATCTCCCACTAGCCGATCAAGCCATATAGCCTCCTTACAACCCTCTGTGGCTGCAACATACTCAGCCTCTATGGTAGACAAAGCAATGCACTTCTGTGCGTGAGACATCCACGACATTGCACCACCTGCAAAGGTGAACACATAACTAGAAGTGGATCTCCTACTATCCATATGCCCTGTATAGTCTGAATCTGTGTACCCAAGTACACACATGTCTCCTCTACCAAAGAAAATGCACATCTCCTTGGTACCCTTCATGTACCTCATGATGCACTTAACTGCCTCCCAATGCCTCTTTCCTGGATTAGCCATATACCGGCTAACAACTCCCATTGCAAATGCAATGTCTGGTCTACTAGCTATCATGGCATACATAAGACTCCCAACCGCTGATGCATAAGGAACCTTGGCCATCATGGCCCTCTCCTCATCTGATTTGGGACTATCTGTATGACTCAGTTTCACATATGGAGGCAATGGAGTACTCACTACGTTCCCCCCCTCCATATTGAAACGCTGCAATACTTTTGTAATATACTCCTTCTATGAAAGCCAAAGGAGTTTCCTACTCCGATCACGCGTGATGCGCATACCAAGAATATGACCTGCAAGTCCCAAATCCTTCATATCAAAGGCCTCATGCAACTTGGCCTTTAATTCTTGCTAGCCAATAGCATATCATCCACATATAGTGCCAAGAGTATCAGGCTATTAACCTTAGCCCTTTTAGTGTAGAGGCAGTGATCAATTTCACTCCTTCTAAAACCCTGGGACCGAATGAAAGCATCAAACTTCTGATACCATTCTCTAGGCACTTGCTTAAGACCATAGAGACTCTTCTTTAGCTTGCAAACTAAAATGCTCTTTGCCCTTTTCTTCAAAGCCTTCCGGCTGCACCATGTAAATTTCCTCATGCAGATCCCCATGCAAGAAAGCTGTCTTGACATCCATCTGCATAAGCTCCATATCCTCTGCTGCCACTAGGCCAAGCATGCATCTAAGTGTGGTCATCTTCACAAGCGGAGAGAATATCTCATCAAAGTCCACACCCTTCTCTTGCTTGAATCCTTTAGCGACCAAACGGGCATTGTACCTAGGCACATCATCACCTGTGACCTTCATCTTGTAGACCCATTCACATGGCAATTTCTTTCCATGTGGCAAAGAAACCAAGTCCCAAGTCTTATTCTTCATAAGTGAACTCATCTCTGATTGCATAGCATACTTCCACTTGCATTGATCCTCGCACATCATAGCCTCTCTGTAGCAAGAAGGCTCCTTGCAATCAGTAAGCATCACATAGTCTACCCCTGGAACAAACCTATCAGGCGGTCTATGTTGAGAGTTGTGGTGCCATGAGCACTTGTAGAGCAAAGGTATGAGTAAAGGGAAAGCTGCCACATGGCATGGAGGAGATATCCCACATGTGAGTAAGCAAAATGGATGTAAGTACCCTCACCTATAAAAGGGAGGTTCATTTGAAGTAATATCAATCAAGCACTATGCACTATCTCAAGATTCTCTTTATGAGTCCAAGCTAATCTATCTTGGAACCTAATTGACTTGAGGTACATGTCATGAGCACTCTCTTCATCATGTTTCCACATAGGTTCCATCCACCTTAGAGTGCTCCATAGATCCTGAGGCACAAATGTTTTGTCATGGTATCAGAGCTTAGGTCTAGTCTCCTAGATTAGTTGTAGGCATGTCTTAGGAGCTCATGTTTTTCTCCTAGGTTAGTTTTAGTTTTAGAAGGAGAGTTCTTATGGAATTTCCGTCTTCCCATTCTGAGAGCGATTCCTTCATAATCTTCAGTGAGAGAGAAAGAGAGAGTTCTTTGTGCGCTTTTCATTGAGAGAGAGATTTTGCTCTCATATCCTCTTCTAAGAGAGAGGTATTCAGTCTGAGAGAAAGATATGGACTCTACAACTCAAGCTAGCCTTGCATAGACAAAGCCTCAACAACGAGCAGCGATGACCTCTGAAGTGAAGCCTCATCCATGCTCCACGGTAGACTTCATAAGGCTCCAAAAGCCACAGCTCTCTAGGCCATAGATTCGGCTTCTGCTCCAACACGATTGCTCTCCAACAGCATAGCCCAAAGCTCCCTTGACTCGGCTAGACTGCTCACCAGCCAGTAGCCTCTTCAACAACTCTAGCGACTCCACAACGCATCTCAAGCACTTCCCTGCACAAGGCAGCTCACAAGACCTAGTCACCAATGACTCCATCGACAACCAGCTCCCTTCAGCAAAGTCCTATCTAACACCAGCCGACAGATGCTCCGCTCCTTCAGCGAGCCAGTGCCCCGCACGCACACGACCTCTTGCTCAGCACACTCAGCACGATCCGAATGAGTCGCATTAGCCAACCCATTAGCTAGCCCAATAGCTATCTCTACAAACTGTCTCGACAAGCCAGCGCCTAAACTCTGTAAACGGGCAAGTCCAGCGCCTTGCACACAGCTAGCCTCCAAACAGTACCGGGCTGCCAAAAAGTCTTCCAAGCTCCTGCACACCCATCAAACGACGCCTTCTACTGTAAGCTCTCAGTGCGGTGCGATTGCAATGACTCCAAGCCTTCATCGTGCCAACGCGGACTCCAGCACCCATGCAAAGGCTCCAACGATTGCAACTAAGCAGCCGTGCCAACAGATGACCTGATCGATGGACGACTCCACCTCTTCACGACACCTCAGCAGCGTAAACAACCAGCCACCGCCTTCTTCACCACCACGACACCGTCTCTTCGCTCCATCGCAAACGTTCTGCTCAAATCTTTTCTCAAAGTCTCTCTAATGTTCTAAATGTTAGACACGTGGCAAATATAAAACTTAACCACAGTTAGGTGTGGTTCAATAAGTGGGGTTAGGTTCAGTTACTTGGGCCATGGTTAGGTTATGGGGTTAGTTAAAAGTGCCACATCACCATAGTACCACCTAAGCACACAGAGCCTCTTGCTAAGCACAGTATGAAATTCAACATGTGAATCCTTGTGCCACATCATCAAAGGCCCTCTTCTTCACAAAAACTTCGACAAGGCGTAACTTGCAATCCAGGAAAAATTTGCACACGCTCCAAAAAGGAAAAGTGATTGTCTTTTTGAGCTCTACGCACCTGTCAAGTTAGAATCATTGTACGCAATTAGACACTGCCAATATTGAAAGAAATCAATTGGTAAGACCTTTGCAACAAATGGAAAATCAAAGCATGAATGCACACATCATTGTCATAAGCATGCCAAAAGCTCAAGTGCATGAGATGACCATAGCAAAAAGCATGGCATCCACACATAAAGCATCAAGGCACATGGAAGAAGAAAGCATCATGCATGAAGCTACACAAGGAAGAAGATTGCAGATTGAAGAACCAATAGGTCAACTACATAGCATCGTCATCAAAAGCCATGAGCCAAAAGGCGACATCAATGGAATGTATTGAGAAACCAAAACCTTGCCAACCTTGCCTATATTTTGTAAATCAAACTTGACCACCTGAGAGTAGCTATGAAAGCACCCAGGGGAGGTATTGACATGTAAACCACACTTTACCACCTTAAGTAGCAATGCAAGCACTAAGGGGAGCTGATGGAATGTAACTCACATCTGACCACCTTGCAGTAGCCAAAGGATCATGGTACCAAGGGGAGGTGTTGAGAGTTGTGGTGCCATGAGCACTTGTAGAGCAAAGGTATGAGTAAAGGGAAAGCTGCCACATGGCATGGAGGAGATATCCCACATGTGAGTAAGCAAAATGGATGTAAGTACCCTCACCTATAAAAGGGAGGTTCATTTGAAGTAATATCAATCAAGCACTATGCACTATCTCAAGATTCTCTTTATGAGTCCAAGCTAATCTATCTTGGAACCTAATTGACTTGAGGTACATGTCATGAGCACTCTCTTCATCATGTTTCCATATAGGTTCCATCCACCTTAGAGTGCTCCATAGATCCTGAGGCACAAATGTTTTGTTAGTCTAGACACTCTAAATGATCTTCTCAAGGGCATTTCAGCTTGCTATCCCACCTGCATATCAGCCACATTTGGCTCATCATTTCCACCAATAGATGATCCATCATCTACCTTGATTGTATACCTGTGGGAGTACCTGGTGGTACCATTTCTTGCACATTTGGTGCATGGACAGCTTGCTGTCTATCAACATATGCAGGTGGATTCATGTCCTGGAAAGTGATTCTCCTCATTTCCACATCCCTCATGGGTGCCTTATGCATCTTCCTCTCATTGAAGGCTACATCATGGCTGCATATGATCTTTGCTGCTTCTGGATCCTAGAGATGATAGCCCATCTCCCCACTTTCACCATAACCCATAAAGATGCATTTCCTAGACTTAGGATCTAGCTTCTTTCGAAGCTCTTTTGGCACATGTGCATATGCCTCACACCCAAATATATGCAAATGAGAGTAAGAGGGCTTCTTGCCACTCCATGCCTCTTCAGGAATACCACCATCCAAACTCTTACTAGGTGATCTATTGATCATGTGCACTGTAGTCTTCATTGCCTCAGCCCAAAAACCACCATAAAGACTTGCATTGGAAAGCATGCATTGCAACCTTTCTTGAATGGTATGGTTCATCTTTTCTGCAACTGGATTTTGCTTTGGAGTATGAGGGGATGTGACCTCCCTCTTAATCCCACGTGTATCACAGAAATGCTGAAAGTTATGAGAGAGATACTCTCCACCATTGTCAGTCCATAGGCATTTAAGCATTCTATCTAATTGATTCTCAACCAAGGCCAACCATTTTTGAAATACCTGGAACACATCACTCTTCTGAGCTATAGCATAAGCCCACACTTTCCTAGTTGCATCATCAATGAATGTCACATAGTATTCAGCCCCGCCTAATGACCGTGTAGGCATGGGACCACATACGTCTGAATGCACCAAATCAAGCTTTTCAAACTCTTTCTTTTCCCTTCTTTTATGGGCTGATTTAGTCTGCTTCCCATAGTGACAGTGCTCACAAGCGGTACATAACCCAAACGGCATAAGAGTTTCATCCCATTTTGGCTCATATGGCCCAACCGGCAATGCCATAAAGAAGTGCTTGGCTGCTCGGTTATTGCAACAACATGATCAAACACCCCTTATACATGCAAGGGATAGAAAGTCCCACACTTGCCACCCTTGGCCAAAAGCATAGAGCCCTTCTGAATTTTCCAACTCCTAGAACCAAAGATGGTCTGAAAACTAACATCATTTAGCTGACCCGTTGAAATGAGACTCTTGGTCAGCTTAGGCACATGTCTCACATTTTTCAAAATAAATGCAGACATTTGCAAAAGAAAACTTTATGTCACCTACTCCCACTATGTCACATGCATAGTCATTTCCAAGATGCACACAACCTGTCTTTCCACTGTCATAAGTGGAGAACCATTCCCTATGGGGAGTAACATGGAATGAAGCACCAGAATCCAAAATCCAATCCTGGGAATATGCATCATCTGAAGTGGTAAGCAACTCTGCAGATAAACTAGACATGAAGAGAATGTCATTGTCAGTATCATGTGTGACTGCATTGATCTCCTCGATCTTCACTTTTCCTTTATCCTCCCTTGGACTCTCTTTCTTCTTATTTGCACCCCAATTTGCATTCTTTTTCTTATCCTTTTGCTCTCTTTTAAGCTTATAGCAATCCTTTTTCATATGGCCCTTCTTGCCACAATAGTGACACTCGATGTTCTGTGCCTTGACTTGCTAAAGGACTTCCCTCTTTCTTGAAACTTCCCCCTGGACTATGATCTGCCCCTTTGCACATTTAAAGCTGCATCTTGCTTGTTGCCTTCCATTGACTTCCGTCTAATCTCCTTGGCCAACAAGCTACCAACCACATCATCAAAGTTCAATACTCCACCAAGTGCAGAGTACTGATAGCAGTACGGAAAGTATCCCATGAAAATGGTAATGAGCATAAGAGAAATATTGGCCTCATTTCCACATCGAAATTCAGCTTTTGAGCTTGAAGCTTGACTGAAAATGATATTAAATTCATTCAAGTGCAAAGCTATGGATACTCCCTCCTTCATGTGCAGCTTAAACAATCTCTTCATGAGATAGACTTTCTTTGAGGCAGTCTCTTTCTCATATGTAGCACATAGCTTTTTCCATAAAGCTTCGGTAGTCTTTTCAGTGATTATTGTGAAATAAACTGTCTCCCCAAGATGAAGTCTAATGGTAGACTTTGCCAATGCATCCAACTCATTCCATTCATCTGTGGACATAGCTGCAGGCTTAGCTGCAATCCCTTGCAAGGGTTTTATCTGCTTCTTTTGAATAAGCACATCCCTTATCTATTCTTTCCACAAAGAAAAGTTTGTCCCATCAAACTTTTTAATGCTGAAAAACTCCTTTTTAGACATGGAAGAGGATGCCATGATGCAAATAAAGCAAAATCCCAAATGCTAGTGCCTGCAAGAGAGAATCACACCAAATACCAGGTGCACCCAAATGTGTATGCCACCATAGAGTGATATATCATCAAAACTCAAAGCTCAAAGCATCAAAAGATACAGCTGACTCATGTGCATGTACTATGCATCCATATGAGCAAATCTGGCCCAAAAGAAAATGCCAACTGCAATGGCAATCCAAAATGCCAATAAGTGCCAAATGGCTCAAGCATAAACACCATCCATGGGCATATGCATCAACAATATCTCATCCAAGAGAGCATAACACTATCAGTGCATCAACTGCAATGTGTCAAATTTGTCCCTCAGCATAAAATAGCATCCATGTGCAAAGCGTCCAAAAAAAAAAAGCATCCCACAAGGCAATTTGGGCCTATCAGCGCATCCAATAAGGATCGCAATGCATCCAAATGGCCTATAAATCATCCACTGCAACGCAATGCACACCATGAATGAGTGCACACGGCTCAAACTACAAAACCAGAGTGATCTGCATAAGGTATGCTCAAGAAATCATGGTTCCACGATAATGACCGCTACTGAAAATAGAACCTGAGATGCCTAAAAACATGGGTGCCATTGCATAATCGGACTCAACAAGAGAATTTGCAAAGATCTCTCTTCTGTTGGAACTCCAAAATCCCAACCGATGAGTGAGAAATGGGAGCCAACACTTATCCATTGCCATGTGGCATAAATCTAAGGTTTCAAAACCTTAGAATGAAAAATGCATAACAGAGAGAAGAAATCAAATACACAGAGATCTATAACTCTGAAAATACTCCACCGAATCGTGCAAGAACTGACAGGTAGGGGTTTTTAGGCGTCCGAAACGCAATGGGATAGACGGTTTTGGAAACTGTGGTCCCAATCACTGGGTCTAACACACCGACTGAAAAACGTTTTTGGAAACTGAACTGTTTGTAAACTCCACCGGAGTGTGAATGATGAGCAACATAGAAGTTTTAGGACCTCCTGAGTCCACCGGAACTGACAAATATGCAAATGGTTGCTCCAAACTTGAGTTCCAACACTCGGGCAGAAAAACATTGAAATCCAACGAAATGATCCCAAATTCAAGAATGAAGGTGTTTCCAAGCTCCTGAAGTGAAATGGACACCAAAAGCAGGCAATGGTTGCCTCTACAAGTCAATACGGAGTCTCTGTCATCGAATGGAACAGGGAAAAGCTTAAAAAACGACTTTTTCTTTGAAAACACTTAACAGGCTCTCAAAACCACTTCGCAAAACCAAAGTGACTTTTCCAAAGGTTCCTTCAAGGTCTCTGTGCACTCGGATGCAAGTAAAATCTCCCATAAAGCTTTCCATAGAGCTGTTGAGCTTCTAGGCATTCACGCATGCCATCTCCTGCTGTCTTCATTGCTAAAGGATGAAGTTTCCACACTCAACTTTTTAGTTACTACCATATTCTTCGTCTTCCATGACTTGTTTATGTAGGTGCTTTCCTTTTAGCTCTTGCTTGCTCATCCTGATGTTGCTCTTGACGTCGCCGATCAAGACCATTGGCTGGCGCAGAGTTTTTACCTAGACTTTGATGCTGTAGGGATGTGATGCTTTGCTGCTCCTAGCCAAGGCCACTAGTGAATTGTCTGCTACACCAAACCTTTCACTACACCCTCAGGCTTTAGCCCTCATAAAGCAAATCAAAGAGCTCCTAAAAGCAAGCTGCCCAAGCATAGTTTCGTGCGCGGATGCAATCGTCATGGTAGAGATGCTCATTTAGTATTGTATCAATAAGGCACATAGTTCTGAGAGGAAGTTGAGATGGTCACAAAAGGTGAGCATAACATTGAGCAAAGCACACTAGCATGTGGTTCATCATGACGCATGGATAGTGGAACCACGACATGAGAAATTTCCAGGCATCCCAACAGTAATTTTGAGAGAGTGATCGTCTATGGTCAATGAATGTGCCCGTTCTCTTTCACTAAATGTTTCATTAGGGTGAGAGCGCTAGTCCTATGTGCTTTGGGGTATTCCCGAAAGGGTTTGCTCAGATGGCACACAGGATTTAAGCATTATTATATATGCATGGTTGAGTGCACTTTTAAATACTCCCAAGTGATTATGGTCTTGATTTTCTTCCAATCGATTTTTGGAAAGTATTCCTACGCATAAAAAAGAGTGCACGTTTTCCATCTTCTTTGGGATATCCCTACAAAGGTTTGCTGAAATGGCACATGGAATTCGCAGGTGCTGGCCAGCAGTGAGTGACTCCGTTCTTTTTCCAGAATTTTTCTTTATTAAAAAAAAAAGAATTGTGGAATGTTTTTGTTGTAGTCTGCTTTTGTGTATCCCATTTGCATTGCGGTATCCCTATAAGGTTTTGCTGAAATGGCACATGGGATTCGCAAAAAGCCGATCAATGATTGTGCCCATTCTCTTCATTGAATTTCTATTATAGAGAGTGTTTTGGTACCATTTTCTTCAAGATATTTTCAAAAGGGTTTCCTTAGATAACGCATGGGACTTAACTATCACTATATATGTACGATTAAGTGCACTTTTGAATACTCCTAAGTGATTATGATTTGGGAATGTGTTGGTTTCCTATGTACCAATAATAGATCCTGAAGACGAATGTGGCCTGTAGAATTCAGAAGCTGAGGATGAGTATGATCTACTAGAGCCGTTGCCTGGAAAAAAGGAAAAAAATTGCAATCCAAAAAGCGTTTGCTAGAAAAGCCGGTTCGCCTAGAAAAAAATGCCGTTTGCCAAAAAAGTCGGTTCACTTGAAAACTAATGTTTGCCTATATGAAAGGGCTTTATGCCAGCCAAACAGGATTTATGCTTGCCAAACGGGCTTTATGCTTGCCTAACGGGCTTTATGCCTGCCGAATGAAAAGATTGTTGTCTACTGAGACTGTCTACTGAGACTGTAAAAGAAAAAATAATCAAATAAAAAAAAGGAAAGTTGCTATCAACACTTTGCTTATAACTACTGGCTCAGGAGATATCATTTATAAAACCTTCATTGTTTTAGTTATTTTTTATTCTCGTTACTAAGCTATGCACGGCTTCTAGAAGGACATCAAAGTGATTCATTTAAAATTGTAAAGGTAGCCCTGTTGAAAGATTTTTTCTCTTTTAAGAAAAAAAAGGCGAGCCTGGCATTCAATAACAACACTGGACCCAAACAAATCAATTGATAACATCTTGCACAAATAGAAGTTAAGCCGTGTCATGCATTATGGTTACACACCAAGTGATTGTTTATTTTATGCAATCACGTACCTGTTGAAAAATGGGATGACCTATGAACAACTACGAACTATAACAATCCAAAATTTTGTTTCGAACTTGCACAACAATGACCAACATGCAGTAAACTATTTCAATGCATATTTGGATTTGAGCTTCATACGTGAAAAACATGGAGTTAAAACACATGACGAATATCTTACATGAATCAGTGTTCCGATATAACGCGGTGGTCTTTGAAGATATAGATTTGCCATTGCATGGCTTTCAAAGTTCCTTCAAAGACCAATTCAAGTGTGGTCATCTGTAAACGAAAAGATATGTATGCAGTGTGGCAATGAAAACGTATCAACCCCAACATGGATCTTCTATGATGACAGTTTTAAATACCCTTACCTCTTTGAGCCAATTATTGAAATGATAACTCAATCTGATGATGAAGTTGTAATTCTCGTAGCAACTATAGACCCAGAGCTCGCACCTAGTGTTGAAAACAAGCACTCAATTGACAATGTCCTGCGTTATCCGGTGATTGTTTTTATTCGATACAATAAAGTACTTAGTCGATACTATTAGACTCTAATATTATCAATGTTGCTTTAGCCTGAATTCTTACAACATTTGTCTCTTTTGATGCATGTTCTCGATGCAAATAAGTTTTGAAATCAACAATAGAGATGCCACATGGGATGCAAGATCGAAGGATGATATTTCATATGGTTGTAGTCCACGACATAATATTATTTAGGTTGCAACCAAGGATGAGTTATCAGCTCTTTTGAGCGTAGTCTTATTCATGTATTCGTTGGGCTTCAATTTCCAAAAGGCGCAAATCTTTGCACATCACCAAGGCAATATTAAAGCACTACCTCTGACATTTGAAGGGAGGATCAGGCCTTAATGGACCCTGTGTCGTGTCTTTGTTAAATTTATTTTCGATAGAACCTTAATTGATAGAGCCTCATAAGAAGCCAAAGCCAATGCTTGTGTGCATACATGCACTCTTGTTGATAGTGGGGGATTGAACTCTTTTATTTATGAATTTCCACATGTAATTTGAAAAAAATTATCTAAATTAAGCCTTTTAGTCTCCCAAATCCATTCAAACAAGGTGGGAGTCCCACTAAGGCCCTGCCTTTTAGAATGTTATTGTAGGTGTAAGTGTTAGTGTGTATTATGTGTAAATGTATGCAATGCAATGGTCTCTTCATTATGCGAATGAGTAACTTGGTTCTTTGAATTCTAAAGTGAAAGTAGTCCATCATGGATTTGTTGGTTGTGGTGTTTTTTGAGAGATATCTATGCTGAAGTCACCACTATGGCCTTGCTTTCAACAAGGTGGCACAATTACTAAGTCCCCATTTAGAGAAAATGTAAAGTAGCTTGGATAAATATTATTATAAAATTTTCCAATAACTCATAAAAGGGAAACAAAAGGTTACAAAAGGGAAAGAGAAAAATGCTAGTAAAATTGAATGAATATGGAGAAAGGTAGATGATTGAAAAGAGATGAAAGAGGGGATATGCCATTCAATATGAGTGGGGATCTGGCCATTTTGGCAAGAGACCCTCATTTAATATGCTTTTAATAAAGGTGGTGTCATAAAAGCTAAATGAGTGGGCACGTGGCCATTTTGGCAAGAGACCCTCATTTCATTTGCTTTTAGTAAAGGTGGTGCTATTAAATATGAGTGGTGATGTGGCCATTTTGGCAAGAGACCGTCATTTCATATGCTTTTAATAAAGGTGGTGTCATAGAAGCTCAATGACAAAATAATTCACTACCTCTCATGTAAGGCCAAAAAATTAATCCACACAAAGTGACAAAATCATTTAGGACCCTCACAAAAAGACAAAAGCCTAAACCTAAAACTCAGTGAGACAAGATTTTATTTTTGAGAATGTGCTCAATGTCTCTACAGGCCTTGTTATGCATGTGTAACTCAAGACATAAATGTGTTTTGTTTAGTCTTGACCTAGATAAAGTATATGATAGAATAAGGTGGGATTTTATCTTGAGGGTGTAAGGAAGTTGGGCTTTGGCGAAGGCTTCATAAGGATGGTTAGCATGTTGCTTGGGAATGCTTCTCCTATTTTGTGCATTAATGGAGGTGTGGTGGGATGCTACAGTCTGAAGACATCAGTAAGGCAAGATTGCCCTTTGGCCCCACTTTTGTTTGCCTTTTGTACGGTTTCCTAATGGATTTAGTAAAAAAGGGTGTGGAGCAGGGGCTAATTGCAGGTCTTTGCCTTCCCAATGGTGGGCAATTGTGCCTACAAATGTTTGTAGATGATATGCTGGTTTTCTCACAGGAGGATCAGCATTAGGTAGGGAATATGTTCGGTATATTGAACTCATTTGGTCTAGCATTGGGATCATGCTGTAGTTGGCCAAAAGAGTTTGGACTCAGGATAGATTCCGGTGAACTAGGAAAAGGATCTGACCATCAAGTGGATAGATAGGGGATGCTTAATCAAGTATCTGGGAGCTCCAATAGGTCTAAAGTTTGAAACAAAGGTTTGAATGGTTTTTGAGCAAATTCAAGGAGAAATTGAGAGTTTGGTCAGGGATTGCTCTGGGTTGGAATGCAAGATGCATCTTAGTAAAGCATGTTCTTGCAGCAGCAACGGTGTAAAGCCTTATTGCGATTAATGTATTCGCAAGCCACGCTTGCTTAAGCCTCGCACTCCGCACATGTATCTCACCTCACTTCGGGCCTCTCTGATCCCCTCCTACAACTCCCTTGTTCTTCTCCTCGCTCGATCTTCCCTCCTCCCCTCTCCCTCTTTGCCTTTTTGCCCTTTGGGGGGGCTGGTCTATATAGTGGTGTGGAGAAGCTTCTTGAGAAGCTGTGGCGGCAAAATAATCGAGAGGCATAAGCTTTTGAAGAAGTCACGAATCTAAGGCAGATTAGTTTGCAAGCATACTTTAATCAATCGATGCAAGGTGGCCTCAACGTAAGCTTAATACCTATCTTCTTTCGACGTGTGTTGCAAGTAATTAATGGATTTTCCTTTTGTGGGCACCTATTCACATTGGAACGAGATCGAGGAGCTATTGAGAAGGTTTGTGTGGGTTGAGGAGGAGGGAAGAATGAGAATTCACTATATCTCCTGGGAGCTTATGAAAGCACCGAAAGATAAGGGAGTGCTTGGAATCCCCGATGTCTGCGTGCGAAACATTGCTCTTCTAGGCAAATGGCTTCCTCAAGTCTTGGATGGAATGCCCCATGGTGTCAATGTGTAAGATGGTATGTTGATAGGGCTAAAGGTGGTCAAGTGGGGGTATGGCATGGTCTCTCATATTATGACAAAATATTTTTAGATTTCCCTTTGAAGCTTGCAACGTCAGATAGTGTGCAAGGCCTAATTAGGGCCTAGAAATCCTGTGTGTCGCTGTTAACATGGAATGGAAGGAGTGGGTGATGCGGTGATGGTAGTTTACTAGAGCGTCTCTGGTAGTCCCATGCTAGTTAGAGGGAAGGAAAGCCTTTGGCCAGGCTTGATCTGTCGTGGGCTAGATCTATACGTAAGAAGGGTATTAAGAGACGGATTGACAGTTGGGATGAAAGGAAAGTGAATTGGAAATTGATTCAAGGCACTGGTGCATAGTTTAGACTGAATAGTTCAAAAATATTTTAATGACATAGGTTTTGCAGGGCGTGCCTAAGAATTGTTGGCCTACTAATGTTATCCCATCTCAATGTGGAGGACAATAATGTGGAGGGGGGGACTTGGGAAGCCATTGAATAAAGGCAAGTTGAGTTGTTTTTATAGGGTTGCCATGAGCAATTTATCAGGTTAGGTAAATGCAATCAACTATGGGGACTCCATAGGGGCCAAAGATGGTGGATGGAGAGATGCAGGGGGATATGGAAGGGCACATCTCTTCACAAGATAAAGTTCCTTGTCTGGAAAATTCTTCATTCTTGTCTCCTAGTGGTGCACCTTGACCATATGAACTGACTTCTAAACGATTTAACAAAAAACTTCTCCATCCCTCCATAGACCCTTAGCAGGGCCAAAAATCGTATGACGTCTCTTTCGCATTCTCTTTTGCATTAACAAGGTAAAAATTTGACTAGGCATGCCAAAGGAGATGCGACAATCTCACCTTTAGATTATGACAACCCTTAAATCCCCTCTCAGATTATTAATAAGGGAACCCAACAAAACAAACGCTCTGGCTTTGCAGTTGGCATGCCATAAAGCACTTGCTTTACCACGGTGCACTTGGGTAGTCTTGTTTTAATTTGATTTTCATTCAACACAGAAAATACTAACCATTTGTCAACTCGACTCATCTCATGTGAGGTACGGATATGGGATCTTGTATGTGCTGTCTCCTTGCAGTACATCCGGAAGATCCCCTTTGTAGGCATATATGATTACAAACTGAAAGGGCAAGGTGCTAGAGGTGTTGTGTTTTTTCAGTTCGAGATGGCGAGAAGTTCTGGTAGCAAATAAAGCGTGTAGCGAGTCTTGTAAAATTTCATATTTTTGGTACCTCTGAGTTTTTCCTTTTTACATTTCGGGCCCCCCCCTCCTCCCCCCTCCAAAAAAAAAAAAAAAAAAAACCTAACCATTTGTGTATGAAGTTCTAATGCTGGATGAAACTCAATTCAAAGTAGAAAAATTTGGATGAAAATGCTGTAAGGTTTGCTCTTTGCTCATCATTTCATTCATCTCTGCGCCAACAAGCGATCCATCATGCAGACAGCGGCTCGGCGATTGCTCGTCCAACGCTGCCGATCGTCGCCTCTCTTCGCTTTCTACAGCTCGTTGGAATCGCCCTCTCATGAACAAATTGCTTGTACGTTTTTTCCCCTTCTTTGCTTCTCATTCCGCTTCGTAGCCAAATGCAATGCGCCTCCTGGTAGTTCTCGGACGAAACAATTCGGCATTATCTTTCCAACGATTCCAACGTTCCGTTCTATTGGGCGATTTCGAAAGCACGAGACACTTGTGAACATAATGCCAACAAACATTTATCCAATCAGCCTACAATGTAGTTTTTGATTCTGTTTGCTTCATACAGAGTCTCATCTCATATTTTCAGAATTGTAAAGATCGCATATTGGTTGAGTAAATGCAGTGAAATACTCACTGGGAAACCTATCACGACCTATGGGATCAAATGCGAATACAAGAATACATCTCTTGCTGCAGCTCTAGATATCTGCTCGATTTTTCCGCCACAGGGAACCTTGCATTTTCTCTACTGATTTTCCTCGATTGACCCATTGTGATCGCTAGATCATGCCCCTTCTGCTTTCTCTTTTATGCATTGAGATTCGTTTTAATTAGTCTTGTTGCCCCTGAGTGAGCACGAGGTTAACCGCCTTTTGTTGAAGGCCATTTTCATTTTAGGCCCCATAATTATCCATCGTTTCTGTTGTCGCCAATTCTTAATCGCCGGAGATATCCTTCCTGCTTTTCTAGCTTCTAGAGCCTTTTGGGGTAGTCTGTTTGAGGCCACCTTTTTCATTTTACCAACGTCAATAATAAATTGATAGAGAGCTTCTCCTTCAAGCTGAAGCATGCCAACTTCAGCCACACCACCATTGGGTATGGACTTTGTACTTAAGCCCCTAGCTCCCCACTAATGAATCCTTCACCTCTACCCCTCCTTTGCCAATTCTGGTCCCCACAGTAACGAGTTTTTTAAAAATCAATTTCCAATGAGTATTTGATCGATGGCGTTTTCACCATGTTATCCTTGGCCCTCTGCTAAATCCTTGGCCATCAGGCTACTCACCCTATACGTTCAGTAGTCTTATGCCTTTTTTTCCTTACCTCCTTCGATTATAAAGGCTTACATCACAGTCATTTGGGAAGCCTTCTTCCGTCGCTTATTGAACATGTTGTGAGTATTTTTGGCCAGTGGTTCCCCTCCACAATTAATTAATTGAGCTCCAATATCAAAAGTATGCCATACTTGTCCATCTGCCAAATGTCCACACTCTTTGCAGTGAAGAGCTTTATGACCTGTACTATAATTCGATTGCTGCTGCTTTTCTCCTTCCATCTCCTCCTTATAAAGTCCATTTATCAAGTCTTTCATATTGTCCTATCTTATTTCACCTCTTGGAAACCTTTGGGGCATAATCTCCAGAGACTTGACTGATGGGTATCCTCTTCCAGCTGTCTTATGATGGAAAAGCATGCTCATCTCCACATCCATAGGTTTCCAATTCGTAATAAGTTTGCTCTTTTTGCACAACCAAGTCTGTAAGATCCTTAGATCAATAGACGAAGTCCTTTTTGTTAAGTTGAAACTTGTTACAGAAGTCTTGAAAGGCGGCTAAGCTGCTTGACGTTATGGGCACCGAATCCTTGTCTTAGGTCTCTTCACTGATGATTGTAAGCTGCTGAGTAACCTGCTTCATCTTCATTTTGCATTTTTCAAAGATTTGCCCTTCATACATCTTCAGACATTTCCCAATAGCTTCTAGAATCTTCAAAACCCAGAAGCGTTGCTTTGTTTACTGAGGTATTTTTATTTTTCTCTTCTCTTAGTTTGTTTCATGTCTTCCCCTTTTTCCCTGGTCTCTGTTTCTCTCTCCTTTGTCCTTACGGTCGTTTAACACAAAAACATGCTAATTTGTAAAAAATGATATATTCTAGTCTTATCATGGTATATCTGTTAGAACTTAGTAGTCACTGCCCTTCTTGTTAGCCCCCATTTAGGAGGACATAGTTGGCAGTAGACTAGGGTAAGATTTGACAGGCAGAAATATGCATGCAATTGTCCTATCTTGGGGCTGTTATGGAGCATCCAGAGGCTGCAAACAGCAGCAGATTATGGGCCTGGAAAGATGCGTATTTATAGGCTGTAAAGGGCTACACAGTGCAGGTGGATTGGGGTTCAAACATAGTTCCCAGGAGTTTCGGAAACGGGGAAACGAAAATGGGCAGGAAACGGTGTTTCGGAGTTTCGGGCACCAGAAGAAACGGAGTTTCGGTTTGTAAGGTTAATAAAATATATATTATATATGTAATTATTATTAATACGTATGTCATACAACAAGGCCTGAGAGGACAACAAGTAGGAGAGGAGAGGGCAAGGGCTGAGGAGAGCAAGGAAAAGAGGGCAATGGCTGAGGAGAGCAAGGAGGAGAGGAGAGCAAGGAGGAGAGGTTGGAGAGGAGAGCAAGGAGGAGAGGAGGAGAGGACAAGGGATGAGGTGAGCAAGGAGGATATGCGAGAGAGGAGAGCAAGGAGGAGGGGCAGTGGGCTGAGACGAGGGTTGTAGGATGAGAGGAGAGCAATAGGAGAGGCTGGAGAGGGAGAGCAAAAGCTGCCCTACCCGCCGATGGGTTCTTACTTGGTGGTTGAGGCGGGTGTGTGTGTGTGCTGGTACTTTTGCTTCTATAGCTAAGCATTGGTGTCTACAAGCTCTTAGATTGCTGCTCTATATATGTGTTACCTTGGATAAATTCCAAAGGCACTGCAAAAGCACTTTTTTTTTTGGGGGACCTGTCCGAAACCCGTTTCTAGATTTGGAAACAGCGAACTGTTTTGGGTGCCCAAAAATGCGGTTTTTGGGCAACTATGGGTTCAAAAGACCGAGATCTGGTTGGCATCTGGTTCAGGTCGGCAAGAGCTACTCTTGGGTTGGTCGGTCCTTTTGGGCCATCTCTTTTGGCATCTGGTTCAGGTTGGTCGGTCCTAGGAATAAAAGGAGGGCCATAGCCTTCCTCATTTCTATCACGCTGAAGCCTTTTGCAAAAGGCACGTAGGTGGAGAGAGGAGTAGCCTGGTGCCCTCTATAGTTCTCAGTTTAGGCAGTTCTTTTTGGATGTAGTGATCCAGCCTATGTGCTGATGTTTGTAGCTCTTACTCTCGTGGATGAGTGTATAGTGACTCTTTTTGCTCTTTGGCTTCTGCTCCCATTGGATATCATTTGCATGGTTTGGAATGCATATTTCTTACCATGCATCATACATGAGATGAGAAATATATGCATCAGTGTGCTTTTAGCCTATGCGCTTGTCTTTGATAGGTATGATACTTTGCACAGGCATTAAAGCTACTTATTTAAGGCTTGTGCAAAGTCTCTTACCCATCGGCTATCATTTTCATGGTTTGGAATGCATGTTTCCTTGTTTCCTACCATGTGTTAGAAACATGGTGGAGAGAGAGAGAGAGAAAGAGAAGGTTAGGGTGTGAGGAAATGATGCTCAAATGAAGACATGACAAAAGGCTTTCATTCATTCATCAAGTATATGATGACAAGTGAAGTACAAGCCTTTATATAGGCTACTCACACACACTCTAGCACCTAGTGCATATGGGATAAGTCCCATGATGACACGTGGCACTCACACAAGACTCACTCACATAGACTAGTACTACACACTAACACATTACATCACCACACTCTTTGACTATGATATCTCCAACACCCCCCTTCAGAGCAAAGACGTGTGAGACCCAACATGCAAAAGTAGACCGATCCCCCCTCCACCGCAATATTGCAAAGAGCAAGTCCAACTATCCAACACCTCCGGTGTGATAGTGACTTCTTAGTCAGCTTGCGACCAGCAAGGGCAAACCATCACTCGTCATCCCCCCTTACTCTGAACTGGGTGGTCAATACCATCAACTAAAGTGAAACACAATACAATCATTTTTGGGGGACAACCCAGGGCAGAGTACCGCTTATTGACTCCAAATACATTCAATTTAGAGGGACAACTCAAGGCTAAGAACCTTTATTTGACTCAACACAAACACACATAGAACTAAGCATCGTCTTCCTCCTCGGAGAGGAATAGATCATGCAACACAGTAGATGAAGCTTCCTGCTCAGATCCAATAGATGTAGCATAAATATTCTTGAGCTTGTCCAGGCTCTCCTTGGCTGAAGTAGTGAGGTCAAGTTGATGAAGCAATTTGTTGACCAACCTCACACCATAAGCGCCAGTGCTTTGTCATGTTGCTCATCCCTAGCTGAAAGTGGTGCTGATGAGTCTTCACCATGAGGACGAGGCTCCATAGCGTCAAACTGAGGTAGCAAAGGCAACAAGCTGAAATAGTATAACCAGCCAATAAAGGAGCTGGTCTAGGGCTATGAGATGACTCAACAGCTTGAGAAATGTGTGAAAAAATGTGTCCAGCTGCTGGTGGATGACCTCGGATATGCCAAAATGCAAACCCTAATGGAAAACAGCAAGAATATGCCTCGAAATGTAGAACTGAGTGCTGCAGTAGGTCTGGACTCCTCAAAACAGCTCACTAGAGCACTCTGAAGTGCAAAAACAGGCTGTCCACGTGAAAGGTGGCTCGCTAGAACAATTCGAAATGCAGTAGCAGGCCTCCACAACGCATTGTAGAAGAGCTGGAGGCTAAGAGCAGCTCCAAGGTGACTGGAAATGCAGCTCCAAGGTGATTTAGGGTTTTGAAATGCTGGAGCAGATGAGGAAAACGCCTGAAATCACCTCTGATGTAGACGGTTATGCTCCAGCAGCACCAAAACAGCTCGAAATTGCAGTAACAGCTCCAAAACAAGTTGAAAAACCTTTAAAAGACCTCGAAAGTCTGCAAATAATGTGTCCAGGTGGTCGATTTCTGCTGTAGCATGCAAACCCTAAAAACGGGGATGAAACAGCTCCGAATTAGCTCGTATGCAGGCATCTCTTCGAAAACGTGCCAATGGTCACAAAAAGATGCAAAACAGAGGCGAAATGAGGGCAGCAAGGATGGCGGTGGCTGCAGGAAGAAAGCAGAATTAGGGTTTTGGATTAGGGTTAGGTCTAGGATGACGTGGCAGCTGTGGTTGGATTGACCTGCTCTGATACCATGTTAGAAACATGGTGGAGAGAGAGAGAAAGAGAAGGTTAGGGTGTGAGGAAATGATGCTCAAACGAAGACATAACAAAAGGCTTTCATTCATTCATCAAGTATATAATGACAAGTGAAGTACAAGCCTTTATATAGGCTACTCACATACACTCTAGCACCTAGTGCATATGGGATAAGTCCATGATGACACGTGGCACTCACACAAGACTCACTCACATAGACTAGTACTAGATCACCTAGTACTACACACTAACACATCGCATCACCACTCTTTGACTATGATATCTCCAACACCATGCATAATTCCTGGGTGTTAAAAAATATGCATCGGTGTTCTCTTAGCCTCTACGCTTGTCCGTGACGAGTATGATTCTTTGCACAAGCCTTAAACTTACTTAGTTGAAGGCCTGTGAAAAGCATCATACCCATCGGAAACAGCAACAAAGGTGAGTGACTTGATACATTTTGATTATGATGCTGGTTGTGAACTCTCAGAACCCGTGTGAAAAGTGTGTTTGATAGCAGACATGACTAGTGCATTGATGTCCATCCTTCCAACAACCTCGATCTTCGTAATGTGCTTGTGCAGTTAGTCACCTTCCTCCATCTTCATAGTGTACAATTGATTCTAGAGTTTAAGACTTCTGTCGAATTTGTTGTCTCATAGGTATCCTTCAATGTGGTTCATGCTTTGAAGGATGCCTTTGCAATCTATATACAAGGGGGATCATCGAGTCTGTCCTCCCTCTAATGAGAGAAAGGGTTAGGCATCTCTTTTTAACTCATGAATGTCGTCATGTCTTGAAGATGTGTCTAGTGACCTTGGAGGTCTTCTTTGCAACCACATGGCTTTGAATCTTCACCTTGCAAAGTGGATAATTGGTACCATCCAGCTTTCCTCCTTTACCCCAAAGTTGTGAATAGGCATATGGGAGGATGACATCATCCAGAGAGGGATAATCTAGAACCTTGAAACTCAATAGACATTTTATTAAAGTGCAAAAGATGAGAGTCTATTTCTGTCAAGCAAAGGGGCTCCTCCCTTCAATAGTGATGTAGATTAGGAGAGCTGTACCTTTGGGCTCTTATACCATGTTAGAAGTAAGCACATCATGTTGGGAAAAGTGATGAACTATGGACTTAGCTCACTAAATTACCCTTGGAGCAATTTTGGGTTAGGATTAATAAAAGGTCAAAAAGTGTGGTAGGTAGGCCTTAGGTCTGTCCAGATTTACAGCCACTGTCACCTTACCTGAAGAAGCCTTGGGCTTGAGTTCCGTTCGTGTTGTCACGTTCTAGAGTTCCCTATCCACAAGGTGGCTCAGGAGCTTGATCTTCCAGTGGGATAGTCAATCCCATTTAACTTTCCTGCATCTCTGAAGTTCAGAATGGCACAAGAGGGTCCACAACTTCTGAAATCACAAAACAGCAAATAGAATACACTGTAGCAACCAAACAGGCATGCACACTCGACTTGAATCGGGGTCTCCTTCGACCTTGGAGGGATTCCTTTCTTAGAAGAGACACACCATTGGCTCTGATACCATGTTAGAACAAAGGCTAAAGCTTCAGCCACCAATGCAGTGGATAGATCTAGATGACGCTGTCCAAGAACTGGCACACTGGATTCTGAACCCACAAACTATAAAAGAACAGAGAGATAGAGCAGCACAAATAGTTCAAAACAGTACTCAGATTTATACCAACTACAAAAGGAGAAACCACTCCAAAGAAAGAGCTACAAACATCCAATGAACTGTGAGGGAGGCTGTGCAAATCTGAAGTGTGAGGGCAAAGTAGGTTGGCTCTGTTCTGCTCTTGTGTGCCCTCAAAGAAGGGCTTCCGTGTGAAATGCACTGAGCCATGCATGGGCCCTTTTATAGGCAGCCAATCCTCCTGACCAGGCCGACCTGGTTTGTGAAATCAGCCAACCAGATCCAGGCTGACTGGTATGAATCGACCTATCTTCAGGTCTGCTGACCTGCCTCAGTTGACCTGCTACCAGGCTGCCAAGCCTATAAGTAGGGCTGGCCCTTATGCAAAATTTGCTGCGGTTCTGCACACTGTTACGGCAGGTACAGCAGCCCGTACCACCGCACCCTGTACAGCAGGTGTACAGCAGGTGCATCCTCCAGGTTTATCACCAACCAGGTCCAGTGTACCCTCATCCACGTCATATGGGGCTCACAGGTGGATCAGTGACCTATTCTAACACTATGAGCTCATCACTGGACTGTCTTCTATAGACAAAGGATGGGACACCAACAATGTGATAGTTGATAGGCTATTGAAACAAGCCCTTTTCATCCCTATCAAGATATGGCATTCAGCATGTTAGGCTGCTTGGCAGTTAATTGATCATGTGTTCAAGCATCATGGATTTCCCTTGGAGATTGTCACAGATAGAGATGCAAAATTTATGGGTCACTTTTGGCAGAAGGTATTTACAGCAACGGGCACCATACTCACTCCAAGCACAGCATACCATCTAAGACTCATGGCCAGTCTGAGAGGGTAAACAAATGGGTGGAGGTCTACTTGAGGCATTTTTGCCAGGACACTCAGACGTCTGGGGATAAATGTCTTAGACTTGCTGAAATTTGCTACAGTAATACCAGCATTTATCTATTTGGATGAGCCCGCGTGAAGTAACATATGGATGCAAAGTAACAAGGCCTTCCACAATTTCAGACATGGATGGATGCAAAGTAACAAGGCCTTCTACAATTTCAGACATGGCTGTGAAAAATCAGCAAGCACGAGATGACTTGGAAAAAATGAGGCTCTTCAGCAATTGGTGGCTAGAAGGAATATGCCCAAGCCAAGCAAAAGAAGTATGCGGATGAACATAGGAGGTGCCTGTTGTTCAAAAAGAAGGGGATTCTGTGCATCAATGCCTCCACAAAAATCTTCATGCCTCCTTGAATGTTAAAACCAATGCCAAGCTACCTCATCAATATTATGGCCATTATAGGATCATCTATGGAGTTGGGGAAGTAGCTTATCAATTAAAGCTACCACCCTTTTCCAGGGTCCACAATGTGTTCCATTCACAACCCGACACTAGCTTAGTAAACCTACTTCGCATGCCATGGAAGCCCCACCATAGAAGGCCCATCCATGGGGGATGCATTGGACTAGTTTGTAGCCGTTGCCATGCCACTAGCAGGATCTAATGTCCACGTACTGGCTAGTGTGTTCGAACATTAAGCCCCTATACTCGAACATTAAGCCCCTATACCAATATATGGCCTCGATCTATGGCTAAATATAGCGTGTACAGGTTCGATTCCATTCTAGACCTCCTTCTAGATATGACAATTCGATTAGGAATATTCATCTTAACTGGCTTGTTTCCATCGATTTTCTTGTGTGATTATTTACTTTTTACCTTTTTTTTTTGAAACTCAGCACACAATTTGGTTTAGTGTGTACATGACCTGTCTATTCATCTCATTGGGTTATCCATTGGAACTATGGTGTTCTTAGTCGGTTGAAGAAAATCACAATACAACTCTAATTTTCTTAACCACTTCTCTTAGTTTTTCTTTTTTTGGACTGATAATGAGGCTTTATCTTGTAGGGTATTCACTTGAAAACAAAAGGCATGGCTCTTCACTGCCTGTTAAAGGTGGTCAGTACACCATTTCGAAGGGAACTGGGGGAAGGTCATCAGTAAGGTTGAGTATTTCAGTGTTCTCCATTTTTTGTTTTCTGGTACTACCTCTTTTTCTGTTGGATTATCTTTTGCATAAGCTGATCAGATTCTTGCATTAATTTTTCAGTGGTATTATAGCCACTGTCTTTGGTTCAACAGGATTTCTTGGCCGCTATGTTGTCCAACAGCTTGGTATGTGGTGCTTTTTTTAATGACATAAAATTACCTTCTACAATGTGTATAGATTAGGTGCAATGTGATTAGGGACATTGTTACTGGAAATACAGTTGATTGGATTTCATATTTTCCCTTGTCGATGCAGCAAAAATGGGTTCCCAAGTCATGGTGCCATTTAGGGGCTCAGAGGATTCACCCCGACACCTTAAACTGATGGGTGACCTTGGACAGGTAAACTCAACAAATATGGTTTTTGTCTGGGTGATCGATGTTCCTGTGGTTTTGCAAGATACATATTTGACACCACAATTGAAAAAGCTTGGAAATGTTTGCCAAAGAGGTATATAGCTGACGGTACTAGAGAATGTACAAAAGGCCCTTTAAGTGTGCCTTTATGCTGGTGAATGACATAAGAGCACTATAACAGCTGCCAAATTTCTTTGTGCTTAAATGCTTAAATGCACTATTTTAAACATGGATTAGCAAGGATGGCATGAGAGTAAGTTATGGATTCTTAGTCTACCTCTTTTAAACGGGTGCAAGGCTGCAAACAAATTTTTAATTGCGATCATTTTTAAATGTAAAATGAAATGTTTTTCGTGGGTGATGCAGCTGCCTGTGGTTGATTTCTGCTTTTTTAGCTTGACTTGAGGAAGACTATTTAGGAGCGCTCTGTGAGGAGACCAGAGCCTCTGCAAAAGTTCCATTATTGACCCTGTTGAGTGAACTGGGTACGAGAGGGACGACTTCGTACAGGCCCCCGTAGGACACTTGCCCCCTCCCCTACATAGGGAAGCGGGGTCTATGAGACTCAGGTATTCGAGACCCTGTCTTGCACCATTTGGAACTGTAATGGTACCTTATGGTCAAAACCAGGGATTTTCTCGGAATCCTATACAGGCCACGACATATTCTTTTATACAGAGACACATCAGAGTCAGAGCGCCCTCTTCCAATAGTCAGCGGATATACATGGGAGTTTGCCTACATAGATGAGACGAGGGATACAGGAGGAGCTCGAGGTTTAGGTGGAGTTGCAGTCCTTTTCAGATCCACACTTCGGGGGACCATTTCAGTAGAGCAGAGAGATACACATTCCAGATTTCTTTGGATCCGGATTCGACACATGGACAGCCGGGATCTGTTTGTCTCAGTTTGCTACTTACCCCCTGAGACCTCCCACTTTGCCAGAGATATCCGAGGTGATGATGAGACATCCCTTTTGCTGCCCTTTATCAGTCCATCGTTGACTTCTCTAGCCGCGAAGAAGTCCTCCTAGTGGGGGACTTCAATGCGAGGACAAGGGCCTGTCAGGTACCACTTCTTGACTTCAGAGATCATTCCATCCTACTGCCAGATATTGACCTTGAGAAGGCAGGTATGCTACGGGTTTCGGCTGACAGGCGAGGTCCATTCTCATCTTATGGGCAGGCCCTGTTAGATCTCGGCAGGATACATGATCTCATTATCTATAATGGTCTTGACAGATGGCTCGCTTCAGGTGGTTTCACATGCTTTCCACATGGGGGGGGCTCCAGTGTTGTTGATTACATCATGGGATCTCCTATCTTCACATCTCGCATTACTGACTTCATTGTAGCACCTCTCCCCCCAGGGGCTGATCATACATACCTTTTCTTTAACATCTCCACCTCCCTTCGCACAGCACCTTCCACCCCACTCAGTGCTTACTCCACCTACCATGATATAAGCTTTGATTGGGATCACTCACCTTCTTACTCTGGCCGTCTGTACATACTTCTCGCTTATATTGACTTCATATCCCTTTTAGAGGATCGTGCTGCCCTTGTTACTCGCTCACTACATGAGGCTGCCATTCACGCTTTTCCCCACACCACCCGCTCCACCCGCCCACCCCCCTGGAATCATACCTTGTAATAGTTGGTACGATGATGAGTGTAAGGCTTTATGCCGTCAACTCAGATTCGAAACAAAAAAGTCTTCCGAGTGCACCAGATACGCTACGCGAATACCGTAGACTGGTACGTAGGAAGAAACTAGACTTCGTTCGTCGGAATGAGAAGCAGCTACTGAACATTTTGTTTAGTAACAACTCTAAGGACTTTTGGTGGAGATTTCTAGAAGGACGGACCCCTCCGCCACTCACTAACACTTAGATCTGGTTTGATTATGCACGTACACTTTATGACATCCCAAATCAGCCAGTCCCTAACCTCTCACACATGCCTCGTCCCACATCCTGCACCCTCTTCACTAGAGAAGGGGTAAAGGATGCCGTAATGAAGCTTCATAATGGCCGAGCGAAGGATCATGAGGGGCTATGCACTGAGCTCATTGCATATGGGATTAACCTCCTAGCCCCGATCTTAGCAAAGCTTTTTAATGAAGCTGTTTGTTTGGGATTTTCACACTTGGACCATTAACACTATCTCACCCATCCGCAAGGCAGGGGATCCCATGAGCTCGGCGGCTACAGGACTTGGGTTATGACCAAGAGGTCATTTGGGTTGTCATGGCACTTTACGAGAGAGTTTCAGGCAGAGTTCGGGCAGGATCCGGGTAGACAGACGAGATCATGAGCACCATCGGGGTCAAACAAGGGTGTCCTTTGTTGCCTACCTTGTTTGGCCTCTACATTGACAAGCTTGAGACTGTGATGTAGACATAGGGGGCTGTAGGTTGCTCTCTTGCGGGCACATTGATCCAGATTTTGCTCTACGCAGATGACGTGGCTCTCTTGTCTTCCTCAGCAAAGGGGCTTTAGAGACACCTAGATGCACTACAGTCCTTTTGTGAGTCTCATGATTTGAAGGTCAACCTGGGTAAAACCAAGGTAATGATCTTCAATACATCTCGAGCCATCATGCGTCAAGAGCAGTTCACATTTGCGGGGTCATCTGTTGAGATAGTTTCATCATACTCTTATCTTGGGGTTATCTTCTCCGGACCCAGCTTCACTATGAGACCCGCAATGCAGGCACGCTTGAGTAGAGGGTATGCTTCATTGGCTAGACTAGAGAGGCAGTGCTTCCACTTGCACTTTCAGGATCCACTTACCAAGGGGTTGCTTTTTGACTCCTTGGTTCATCTAGCGGGGATGTACGGCAGCCCTTGTTGGGAGTCAGACTTGTCAGATACAGAGTGGGCCCGTGTGGAGCGGCTACAGGTTCTCATGTTATCACGGGTGATTCGTGGTAAGTCATCCGTTCCTCACCATATCATTCAGGCTGAGTTTGGGTGACCCCCTGTACAACTAGATACTGCATTTCAGGTCATCATGTATTTGTACCAAGTTAGGGAATATGGGGATTATACCTTGGGACGTAGCAGGCTACCATGGATAGCTCTATCCTCTTCTATGACACTTGCAGCAGGAGGAGAACAGAGGTGCTGGTATGCACGTACAGAGAGATGGTTTGAGCGATTGGGACTCCACATGGATAGACTACCTCCCTTCTAGTACAGCATGGATGCTTCGTTTTCTCCCCTCTTATCACATGAGGTCAACCAGGTTATCCGTGAGGATCTACTACAGCTACACACATATCGGACTTGGTTGGGACCGAGTGAACTCCTAGTGAAGCTTAGCTTCTATAGAGATCACTTCTTACATATTACAGTAGAGGGTTTCATTGACCAACCAGGATACACGTAGATTTACCTATCCCACTCGCTGATGATCTCTCTTGGGCGGTTCCGGGTCTCTTCACACAGACTTCGCATCGAGAGCGGTAGAGCAGAGCGACTACCTAGGGAGAGGCGCATATACACACTGTGTGACATGCAGGAGGTTGAGAGAGACAGAGGAGCATTTCATCTTCAAGTGTCCTGTTTACTATGAGATCCGAGGGCGTTTCCATTGCCTTTTCAGGGATAGTTATGGGATTTTGGCCTGCTTTATCTCCTACCCAGACCAACGGTGTTTGGCAGGTTTCATAGGCACTTAGACACCGTGAGAGGATACTCTAAGCACGGAGACAGGAGCAGACTTCTTCCTCGGCTGATCCCTCTTAGAGCTCTATCACGGAGTTCTTTCAGCTAGATCACATGGACCCCCACGAGACGAGGCTTGACATGACCGTGATCCGGAGCCTGTGACCCAACAGCTCAGACAGAGGGTCGACACACCAATCACACTTGGGGACATCCCCTCCTTGTTTAGAGTCAGAGCCCGACCGACGGGGGTCATAGTAGCCCTAGTTAGACGCAAAGCTATGACCAGGAGACGTGCCAGGACCGCACCTCTGAGGGGCCGATATCACTCTATTGCCGACTTCATGCCTCCACTGCCTCATCCATCCTGATATCTTGCTGCCTGCCGATGATGATGATGATGATGATATTGATGACGATGCTGAGATTGATATATAGTCGACCATCGACATGACTATGTTGTACTTAGGACTTAGTACTGCCATTTTGCATTGATATGGACGCTCGTTTAGTAGCTCCACTACCACAGCTTGTTGTATCAGGATTTTCACAGTCTCGTAGACCCATCGGTCTTCCGAAGACTTTAATAAACTTTCTTTCTTTTTTTCTTTCTCCATCTCCTTTCGCTTTCATTTGGTATCAAAGCATGGTTCAGCTTGCACCCACCTGCAGCCCGGCATTGTGTGAGTTTCCAGCTTCTTTAGCTACCACGATGCCGTTCCTTGCACGTATTGTCCCCGTACAGTCGTATGACCCATTGCCCCATCTGTACCTGTCCGCACCTGGCTGCCTGCCCATGCGTACGCCGCCAGCCATCCGTACAAGATAGAAAGAAAGAAAGTTTATTAAAGTCTTCGGAAGACCGATGGGTCTATGAGACTGTGAAAATCCTGATACAACAAGCTGTGGTAGTGGAGCTACTAAACGAGCATCCATATGTAAAATGCAAAAAATGCAAAAATGCAGAATGGCAGTACTAAGTCCTAAGTACAATATAGTCATGTCGATGGTCGACTATATATCAATCTTAGCATCATCATCAATATCTTCATCATCCTCAGCAACAGTAAGATATCAGGATGGATGAGGCAGTGGAGGCATGAAGTCGGCAATAGAGTGCTGTCGGCCACTCAGAGTTGCGGTCCTGGCACGTCTCCTGGTCGTAGCTCTGTGTCTAACCAGGGCTACTGTGACCCCCGTCGGTTGGGCTCCGACTCTAAACAATCATTTGCGCGTACTGCGTACGGATTTTCGTATCTGCAAGCAGTGCTGCACACCGTACTTGCACACGTGCCCAGTCGTACATCATTCCGTACCTACACCCCTCAGTTGATGCGCAATGCCGTACAGTCTGTACCTGCACATATGGTGCTATCCGTACAGACTGCTTGTTTACCTGCAGCTCTTGGAAGCAGATATTTTGTACAGGTTGTTTTTATAGGGTCTCTTTGCAGGGGATAGGTGCAGATTACATTTGGGGCATTTTGTTTTTTGCAAACATTGCAATCAGTTTGAAAAATCTGCTCTAGAATTTGGGGCTCTTGGTTTTGCTTGCAATTTTGCAAAAATTTGGGGCTTTTGGCATTCGGATGCAATTTGGCAGTGTACTAGCAGTTTGGGACTGTTGCAGGCAGTTTTGGATTCAGTTTGAGTGACATTGCAGACATTGGTAATTTTTGCAGTTTTAGCTTGGCAGTTTCTGGGCATTTGCAGGACTTTTTGGGTGCATTTTGAGCCTTTGATTGGCTTTGATAGCAAGCTGTCATTGTTGACAGATTTCTTGGCACTTTTGGGTTGTGCATCTGAAATCCCAGGATGGGATATCCTTGTCACATTTGCTACATTTTGTTTTCTTTGGCAGTTATGGCCCATAACAATCCCAATGGAGTGTTTGAAGTCCTCACATAGGAGGATAAGTTGGATGGTACCAACTACTCCTTATGGAGTTTTATGGTACACAATATCTTAGTTGGCAAACACTTGTGGGATTATGTCAATGGGGATGAGACACGGCCAAAGAATGTGGTTGCACCTGCCACTTCTCCTCAACAAGGTGGAGGTAAGGGTAGAGGATGAGCTGAAGGTGCAAGACAAGTGCTAGGTGCAGTAGCTGCTGTAGTAGTGCGTCCCACACAGGAACAGAAAAGGTGGGATTCACGTGATGCACAAGCACTTTCCCTTTGTGCCAAAAGGTTCAATATTCCGCACATTCAGTCATGCAAGACCTCAAAGGCAGCTTGGGATATTTTGGAGAGTATGTTTTCACCCCGCAATAATGCCAGGGTCTCTTTCCTGAAGAGAGAGTTGACTCATACTCATATGGATGAGGGTGACTCTATGTCTAAGTCCTTCTGTAATCTAGCCTCCTCAATGACACTCATGATGAATCCCTCCTCCGAAATACGAGGACAGTAATCTTTGTAGAAACTCAGCTTCACTGGAAGCTCCCTCGGCTCCAACCAGGTCCTAAAGGTGTATAGCTGCAGGAGATCCTCTCGAATGACCCGGTTGGTGTGTGGCCCGATCGGGATGGTGGGTGGGAGTACGGGAGGGGCATCTAAACTGTACTGAAAAGGAGGGTATCTTATCGATGTGGAACCCTAGTCTCACAAATCATCTGTGAGTCCGTGCATACCAGCATCGCTCGTCTCCCTCTACTGCCAACCTCATGGAGGAATTGAGAGCCAAACATGGCAACCTCTGTCTCTCTGATGTGCAGTCCCCATATGATCTAACCCGGTGTAGATATGTGATGGTCTGAAAGGCTGCATCTAGCTAGCTGGAGTGGAGAAGCACCAAACTCGGCCTGAATGATGTGTGTGGTACAGACGGTTTCCCCCTGATCATACGTTAGAGCATGAGGATCTGCAGGCGCTCCACCCGTGTCCACTCTATCTCTGACATGTCAGCCTCCAACAAGGGCTGCCATACATACCGGCTGGTCGGACCAAGGAGTCGAAGAGAAGAGCCTTGGTCTGAGGGTCCTGGAAGTGGGAGTGGAAGCATTGTCTCTCTAGCCAATCCAGTGAGGTGTATCCCCTGCTCAGTCTGGCCTGCATCATTGGTCTCATCGTGAAGATTGGGCCGGAGAAGATGCCCCAAGTAAGTGTATGAGGATACGATCTCAACTGGTGACCCACCGAGAGTAAAAGTAAACTGCTTCTGTTGCATGTTTGCTCGAGAGGTTTGTGATCCATAGTCCCATGGTCTCGCCTGAAACCGGCCTGACCCTCTGCTCTAAGCCCTCTCATCTCTGTCTCTCATCTTTGCGAACAGGCTGACCGACGCATCCAATATACTTGCATAGATCTTGGACATCACATGTCCAATCATGATAGTCTTGTAGTTACTCCGGTCCATGGGATCCCCTGCCTTGTGGATGGGGGTGATGGTGTTGAGTGTCCAGGTGCAGGGGAAGCCAAGGCAAACAGCGCCATTGAATAGCTTTGTTAGGATCGGGGCTAACGTGTCGATCCCATATGCGATGAACTCAGTGCATAGCCCCTTGTGATCCTTAGCTCGGCCATTGTGCAGTTTCAATGTCGCATCCTTGACTCCCCCTCTGGTGAACAACGTGCAAGTGGTGGGGCGACGTGTGTGTATGAGATCTGGAGTGGGCTGGTGTGGGACATCATAAAGATGGTGTGCATACGTGTGCCAAACTCTCGTGTCGGTGAGGGGTGGTGGAGACCTACGCTCAAGGAATCTCCGCCCAAAATCCTTAGAGTTGTTGTTGTACAAGATGTGCAGTAGCTCCTCATTTCGACGAAGAAATGCCTGCTTCTTCCGACGTACGAGACGTCGGTACTTGCGTACCGTGTCTGGTGTGTTCGGGAGGTGACATTTGGTTTCAAGTCAGAGCTGTCGGCGATAAGCATTGCACTCCGCATCGTACCAATTGTTGCAGGGTACAGAACCAAGAGGTGGTGGTCTAGTGGACCGTGTGGTGTGGGGAAAGATTTGAAGGGCAGCCTCGTGGAGTGAGCGACTAATTAGGGCAGCACGGTCCTCTATGAGTGGTATGTGATAGATGTAGGTTAGGAGTCTGTTTAGGTGTCCAAAGTAGGCCGGTGAGAGGCTATGATCAAAGTGTGTCGTGATAGGTGTCGTGCTTCCTATGTGGTGTGTGGTGTGGCTAAGCGTGGGGTGGCGATAGTGAAGAATAGGTATGTGATCAGCTCCTGCAGGGAGTGGTACTACGGTGAAGTCGGTGATACATGAAGTGAAGGTAGGGGATCCCATGATGTAATCTACTACACTAGTGCCCCCCTCGTGTGGGAAGCAAGTAAAGCCACTTGAGGAGGGCCATAGGTCAAGCCCGTTGTAGATGATGAGATCATGCATCCTGCCCAGATCAAGGAGCGCGTGTCCATATGGTGTAACAGGGCCGTGTCGGTCCGATGAGGTCCTGGTCATACCTGCTCCGTCTAGGTCCATGTCTGGTAGCATGATAGAGTCGTCTTGGAAGTCCAGGAGTGGTGCCTGTCGCGTGCTCGTCCTGGTGTTGAAGTCCCCAACAAGGAGAACTTCCCCGCGGGCTGAAATGTCTGGGATAACTTGATGTAAGGGTGCATATGGCGATGTCTCACCCTCCTCTCGTGCCACTCTGGCGAAGTAGGATGTGTGTGGCGGGAAGTAGCATATTGCTATGAAAAGGTCACGGGTGTCTGTGCGTTGGATCCAGATCCACATGAATCGGGAGTGTGTGTCCTTCCTCTCAATGGAGATGGCTCCAGCGAGGGAAGACCTGTACAATACTGTGACCCCGCTTGATTCTCGGACTCCTCCTGTATCCCTCGTCTCATTGCTGAAGGCTGACTCCCATGTGTAGCCACTGACTATCGGTAGTGGACGCTCTGGGCTCTGGTGTGTCTCCGTGTAAAAGACTATGTCTCGTCCTGTATAAGAATCCGAGAAGTTCCCTGGGTCTAACCATAAGGTACCATTACAGTTCCAAATGGTGCAATCTAGGGTCTCGGAAACCTAAGTCTCATAGGCCCCGTCCCCCTAGGGGGTACGGGTGGGAGCCCGACGGGTGCCGGTCAACAACCTACCATCTCGGATCACGGACCATTTTCCTTCCTTGCGGGCAACATCCCATTGCTACAGAAGAACTCGTTGCTCCTCAATCTGTAGTGGTGTCAAATCCTCGTCCATGGATAGGGTGGGATGCTCTCGTAGAGCGGCTCGGCATCAGAGTGTCGCTAGTCGAGCATGTGAATCTCTAAAGCGAATTAATAGGGACTGCTCTCGGTTGGGATCTCTCCCAACATGCCATGCTCCCTCTATGCCATGGTCGGGGACCCCCATGGTAGTGGTCACAAAGGTGATCGCCTCCTCCATGGGCGTCGTAGTGGTGCTGGTGCTGTCTCGCATGATTCCTCATATCCGGATGTTGAGGGCCTTCTAAGCCCTCTGCTGTTGCTCCTGTATGGCGGCTGAAACGGTTGCCTTTGCGGGCTCCTGTTTTGCCACGTCCACCCATCTAGTCGTCTCTGCTATAGCCGACTGTATCGTGGCTATTTGTGCCTCCATCTCTGTGACTGGGGTCCCTCCAGGTGCTGCTCTGAGGGTCTCGAGCTCCTCTTGAAGCTGTGTGATGTCGTGCCTGAGTCCGTGAGTCCCTGGGTAAGGGTGCCTTGCTCGTGTATAATGCGGGCCTGCTCCTGGGTGTAATGTGTCAGCTCTGCCTGACGGGCCCGGATGTTGTGTATCTCAGCCAATAGGGAGTCCTAAGCATTTGGTGGGGGCCTAAGATGTCCTGGTCTAGGTGGGAACTGGATCTCGAGAGGGGTTGGAATGAAGGTGGGCTGTTGAGGTTGTACTGAGGGTGGGGACAGCATGATCTGGGCGGGGGAGTGGTATGTAGGAGTAGCGAGGCCGGATGAGGTGATGAAGGGTGGTTGACTGAGAGGTAGAGGTGATACGAGGGAAAGTACTGTGGAGTTGTGGCTGGTGGGGCCAATGGTGAGGCTACTGGAGAGGAGATCTGTGATGATGATGCAGGAGAGGGGGAGGAGAGAGGTGGTGTAGATGATGAGGCGGATGATGGTGGTGAAATAGTGGTGGTAACCATAGAGGTCGAGGATGTGGTGAGCGGCATGGGCTCTGGGTGGGCCCCTTTCTTCTGGGCCGCGGTGCTGTCTATTGTCAAACCGCTCCGGTTGTTGCGTTTGTTGAAGTCCTCCAGATTGAGTTGCTTTTGTGTTTTCGCCTTGTCACCGTTCCCCTTCCCCATCTCCATGCGTATGCAAATTTGGACCGAAGGGTCTCCCGCCTAGTCTCCTGTCCTCATCCCCTTGTTCCCTTCCTTATGGGGGAGGCAGCAGTGGGCAAAGAAGGGATTGCAGTAGGCCGGAGCTGTTGGAGAACCCGCGCTCGCAGCTCCGATCTATTGCAATTGTTGAATATTGATGAGATCATTCGAGATTCAGAGATGGTCACTACCACTTTGAATTCTCTTCCTGAGTCTTATCTTGGTTTTCACACCTCATTGAACTTGTCTTTGAAGGGGGGTGGCAACCCTCTCACCTTTTGTTGCATGAAGAACAAACTAGTAAGAACATGGCTTCACGAGCTGGTGAGTATGCCATGCTTTCGAAATTTAAGCCCATTCGGAAGGGGCAGCATAAACAGCATGCAAATCAGCCTTCACATCAGCATAAAGCTGATTCTAGACAGCCTTCTCGCAAGGCTAAGAATGATGCAGAGAAGCCCAAGAGAAATGGTGTTTGTCATTATTGCAAGAAGCCGGGTCACTACATAGGAGAATGCAAGAAAAGAATTGCCAAGGAAAAGAAAAAGGGTTCAAGTATGGCTGTCACAGATTCAGCCCCTCATGCACATGATGGTGATGCTTCAGCCAACTTAGTGGAAGAAGACTATGCTATTTTGACTTGCATTTACGATGTTCAGGTGGCTGCTCCAGAAATTACAGCCACATCTGAGAATGACTCTTATGCTTTTCTAACGTGCAGTTATGATCCTTCTAAGGATTCATGCGCTTCAATCTCAATGAGACATTGAATAATTGGTACTTTGATAGTGGTGCCACCAAACATATCACTTCCAGGAAGGGCTTGTTCGATTCTCTGCATCCATCACCCGCTGAAAAAAGGGTGTCTTGTGCAAATGATTCTTCTTATTCAGTTCATGGTATTGGTGAAAATTTACTTACAGCCACATATGGCACAAATTTCAGAATTCATGATGTGCTTTATGTACTTGGAATCAAGAAGAATTTGCTTTCAGTGTCCTCTCTCAATAAAAGAGGATTTCAGGTTGTCTTTGAAGATGACAAGTGTGCAGTTCGAGATAGGGAAGATGATTATGTCTTGAGACTATCTGGCATGCTGTTTCGTGGTCTTTTTCAGCTTGATGTTTTTGAGAAAAGATCAGATGATGCACTTGTAGTTTCTACTCTCACTATTGCTATGCAGAATGGGGAGTTATGGCATGCTAGATATGGGCATATGAGTTATGACAGCTTGATGACACTTCAAAAACATTCTATGGTTGATGCTTTGTCTCCTTTGGAGTGACCTCTTCCTCATATCTGTGAAGGGTGCATACTTGGGAAGATGCATAGGTTTCCCTTTAAGAAGGATGGTGCAGTACGAGCTGTTTGGAAATCACATCTCATTTGTGGTCCCATAACTACTCCTGCATTGGGTGGTTATCTCTATTATGTCACATTTATTGATGACTACTCAAACTACACTTGGGTCTATGGTTTACAGATTTTCGATACTTTGTGGCAAAGCTTGAGAATGAAACATGCCTCATGGTTTAGATTCTACGCTCCGATAGAGGGGGTGAGTATATGTCTAATGAATTTGAGGCTTATTTGAAAGAGAAAGGCATCACCCATCAGCTTACAGTGAGGCTTACCCCTCAGCAAAATGGCAAAGCTGAGCAGCTGAGCGGAATAATAGAACTCTTATGGAGATGTATAGATGCATGCTCACAAGCAAAAAGTTGCCTCACCGGTTTTGACTTGAGGGTCCTATGTGTGGCAACTATGTTTTGAATTGGGGTCCCACTAAGGCTTTGAAAACAAAGACTCCTTTTGAAGTTTGGCATAGGAGAAGCCTTCAGTGGAACATTTTCGTGTGTTTGGATGTGTTCCATATGCCCATGTGCTTGTTGAGTTTCGACATAAGTTGTCAGACAAGGCACTTAAATGCTTATTTGTTGGGTATAGTGCAGAGAGCAAAGGTTACCGTCTCTACAATCCTGCTTCACGCAAGATTTTTGTTAGCAGAGATCTTTTTCAGAAAATTCAGCACATACACAATGTTCCAGCTTCTTCCACATCAGATGATGTTTTTGAGGGATTACTACCCATTGCTTTGGGTTCCGCATATGACATACCCGTTGAAAATCAGCATTTACAGCAAGAGGTTATGTCAAACAACCTCGTGGCTTTGAAATTTCGGGTAATGCACGTAAAGTTTGCAAGCTGAATAAAGCTTTGTATGGGTTGAAACAAGCCCCACATGCATGGTACTCCAAGATTGATGCCTTTTTGACTAGCAAGGGTCTTCATATAGTCCAACTGAAAGTACCCTTTACATCAAATAGGATGGGGGGGGATATTTTGGTCATCATTCTTTATGTAGATGACATGTTGCTCATAGGGTTGCATGAAGAAAAAATTGCAGATTTCAAAAGGTGAATTGAAAGCTATGTTTGACATGTCAGATTTAGGCATGTTGCATTTTTATTTGGGGATCCAGTTTATACAAGAGAGACGTGGCATTATTATTTCTCAATCCAAGTATGTGCAAAAGCTCTTGGATCGGTTCAACATGCAAGATTGCAAGTCTACAGCCACTCCCATGGAGCCAGGGCTGAAGCTTACTATGTATGATGCAAGTGAATCAGTAGATGCCACACTCTTCAGCCAGGCTGTTGGATGCCTCATTTATTTGTGCAATACATGGCCCGATATTCAGTTTGCAGTATCGCAGGTGAGCAGGTATATCCCACAGCCCAAAGACAGCACATTGGCAAACTGTAAAACGCATCTTCCGTTACTTGCAAGGCACAAAGTCTTATGGCTTGATGTTTCCCAGGGGGAGTGACTTGCAGATGCATGCTTACAGTGACTCAGATTGGGCTGGATATCATGACACTAGGCAATCCACAAGTGGTAATTGTTTCTTTTTGGGACATGCTTGCATTTCTTGGCTCAGTAAGAAACAATCTACCGTGGCTACTTCCTCATGTGAAGCGGAGTACATGGCAGCTTTCACAGCAACAGTTGAGTGTGTGTGGCTACGCCGCTTATTTGCTGATCTTCATCTATCATTGGAGGGTCCTTCTCCGATTCTCATTGATAGTCAGAGTGCTATAGCAGTCGCAAAGAATCCTGTGTTTCATGCTCGCATGAAGCACATTGAGGTTCATTATCATTATGTTAGAGAGAAGTTGCATGCAGGGGAAATCAATATGATATATGTCTCGACACATGACAATGTTGCAGACATCTTCACTAAAGCACTTCCACACGAGAATTTTGAGGCATTTCGCAATGCCCTGAACTTATCTCCTTTTGGTGATTGATCTTTTCCTTGTACATCATCACATTGGCACTGCAGGGGGGTGTTGGAATTATCGCCATAATTTATGGCAGTGACCAATGTATAGTCAATAAATGAGTTAGGGGCACTTTTCCCTCATTGGAGGTTTTTTCCCCTAACCACAATTAGGATCCCTAACTACGGTTAGTGGATAGGTTTAGGTTTTGCCACTCAAATAAAACCTTCACCTTTTGTATCTTTCCTTATCTCTTCTATTACCTACGTTTGTGTGGCTTGCTCTCGATCTCCTTTCGCTTTCAAGTCACTTGTTTTCCTGAGCCCAAGAATTTATCTTTGCTATGGTTCATTGCAAAGCTCTTCTGTATTTGGTGTAGTGAAAAGGACATGGCCCATTAAAAATATTGTTGCAATGTTCCAATGTAGGGTGGCATCAAATTTTGAAATTGAGACTTAGAGTCACTCAAAAACAGGTCATTGCATAATGTCCCGACTGTTTTCCTTGATGCTAAGGCTTTTGTCTTATAGCAAATTCTGCACGAAAAGCTAGAAACTAAAGCACAAAAGGAGAAATTTAGCAGATTGACCATCTAGCCAGTTTTAGGCGGAAATGTAATCTTAAACTCAATTCTCCTTCCTAGTCAACTGCCCACTTACCTTGTTTCCTAGCTTCTCAAGCTCTAGCTAGTTCCCCAACTATTTGTTTTGATTTGAGTTGAAGCGAGCTCCTTGACTCTTCAGATCTTCGTACCTTCAGTTTGTGAGTTTGTTGAATAATGTTTGCTTTTGCAGATGATTTGTACATGAGGCTTTTCTTTTTCATGAATGAGATTGCACCCTCCTCATATCCTATATGTACTGCCTTTGAAATGAAAGCACATGCATAGTTGTATTTTTAATCCCAAATTTTAGCCAATTGTCCAATTTCTAGTGGGTTCTCTTGTCCGACCTGTCTTTCTAGATCTGGATTTTGGAGCTCGTGTAAAATTTTAGTCAGAACCACAGACATGAGTTGTGAAGGAGGAGAGGCAATTAATTGAAAATTTGATCAGGTGAATCCACGAAATGCTTATCCCTTGGGTAGATCTTCCCAAGTAGTGTAGTTGTAGGTGCTACAAATGCAGCTGTTTGCAGGTGTTAATACCTTGAAAGTTTTCATGCTCAAGTGTGTACTATTTTCACCTCTTGCACAATTTGCCTCTCCTTTTCCCTTGCACTGCACTTAAGCTAGCCCTTGAAGTGAGCAAGGCACTCAGTAAGCTCAGAGTTCTCGTGTGCTTGTCTCTGCTACTACTCCTGTAGAGGGCTTGGATGGAGGAGTAAGCAGAGTTAGTGGGATGGAATGGAGGGCTGACAGGGTGAAAGAGAACCGGCTTTAGAGGATAGCTAACTGAAGGCTGAGAGAGGACACAGTATTTTGTACAAGATTTGAAGGATTTTGTAATTATGAAATCTTTCATAGAATGTGTACTCTTGTTTTGTAACCATTTCGTTTCTTTGGGTATGCAGATTGTACCAATCAAATTTGATCCAAGAGATGAGAACTCCATGAAGGCTGCAATTGCTAAGTCAAATGTTGTAATCAATCTTATCGGTCTGTGAGGGTTTGCTTTTATGTGTTATGATCACTTTTGTGCTACATAGATAGGGTGACAATGTGGGTTATATGTTGCTAATTGAGCTCATGTAATTGCTTCCAGGAAGAGAATATGAGACTAGAAATTTCAGCTTTGATGATGTGCATATTGGCATATCAGAGGCTTTATCCAGAGTAATGAGTTCTTTTAGATCTTATCAGTCATTCCAACTTTTGATATTTAGTCCTACAAATTCATTTTTACTAGCTAGCTATGAGTTGAACCTACTGGATGCATGATTTTTTGCATGGTAATGCAGTTGTCACAACAACATGGTGGGATCATCAGGTATATACAAGCTTCTTGCCTTGGAGCTTCTATCACATCACCATCAAAGATGTACCGTACCAAGGCCCTTGCAGATGAGATAGCTCTTCGACATTTTCCTCAGGTGTATTCTCTGACCTTTGATTTGTGATGATGTCGATCATGTACAAAACCTGCACTTCAGTAAGCCACTACTTGCTGTCTGGTACAGCTATGGCTCTCCCTTGTGCACTAGTAACTGCTCCTACTGCTGTAGAACTCCTCCTGGATCACCATGGGGCTCCTTGATAGGATCGGTAGCTTGGTTTAGGTTGTTGAGCTCTTCAGGCTGCTCTTTCCAGCACACACTCCTGATCTCCTACTGGATGTAGGCATGCAACAGGTAGTGCCCCATATGGCTGAGGACTGCTGCAGAATATGAACTTGCTTTGGGGACCTCCATATGGCCTCCTTTAATAGGGAAGTCCCCCTCTAGAATAGGCTGATTGACTCTTAAAGTAGCTGACCAGAACAGTCTGACTCAGTCTTGGAATTACCCCACCACTTCTCCCTGCCATGCTGAGTTGCGCCCCCGCCCCACCCCCCCCCCCCCCCCCCCCCAAAAAAAAAAGTTTTTTTCCCCTCCCTGCCTTGCTTCCTTGTCACGGGGACGTGAAGTTATGAACCGTGACTTACTTTGGCTTAGGGGGCTAGCCCAGGGGAAGAGACACTTCCCAGAACTCCCTAAGTGCACACACTAGGCCTACTTGCTAGGGGCAAGGCAAGGTTTAGAGGGGTCTTAAAGTTGGGCCCAAGGAAACCAATGTTTCATTGGTTAGAAGGGGTTAGGATTTTAATGTGAGGGGCAAACCAATGTACCGGGCAAACCAATGTTCCATTGGTTTGCAAGGGTTAGAGCTTTAATGAGGGGGCCACGTGGCATTCCCTCATGCATACCTACCCTCTTCCTCTCCTTCCAAGGCTAAGGTATGTTTTCTTTTTTGGATTATTTCTTCCTTCACGTATCCCGAGGTGAGGGGCACGCCGTACGAATTCCAAGGAAGCCTTGACTCCTTGCATTTTCTTGGCCTGCACTCATCTCGCTGTACGGACTGTAGGAACTGCATTGAAGGAGTATGTACCTGCTGTACGGTCCTTTCAACGCTGTTGTATGAGGTCTTTATTGCTGGCTGTACGGACGTTTATTTGCTGGCTGTACGGATGATTCAACGCAGGCTGCACGACTGTTTCACGTTGCACAAATCCCAAGGCCATAATTGTACGTTGTACGTAGCACTTGCTACTATTGTACAACCTTTGGCTATTTGTACGGATGGATTTCCAGATTGAACGGGCTGTTGTGCAGTTGATCATACGATTCCTTGCACACACCCCAAGGCAGGTTGCTGGCTGATCGCTTCCCTTTCCTGCCCGTGATCCTCTTGCTCTTTCTCTCTCCTTGATTCCAGCTCGTAATCACTCTCTTCCTTTCCCTCTCCTAGCTGTCTGTTACTCCTGCTAGCCTCACCGCTGGATATGTGCTTCTGGAGGTGTTTCGGAGCTGGATTGAAGTCAGTTGAAGCTGGTTTGAGTTCTCTTGTCGCTATCCTTTTCATGTGATTGCATTTGGAGATTTTTGGGAAGTGTCTGGATGCCTGGTCATTAACAGTTGGTTACAGTCTTTGTGGAATGCTTGGATACTTTTACAGTTGGTCATGGACAAATGGCGAATGCCTTAGCTTTGCCTTGGCACTTGGGTGCTAGGGTGTGCACTAGGATGGAATGCAGTTTATAGCGAAGGTTTGGCTTGGACAGTGGAATTGCTCGTGGGGCAGAGCACAAGGGAGAGCCCTTGTTGTATGTACCAATTTCATTCCTAAAGAATTAAATAAATACAGGAAGGGGCGCCAAGTGTTTGGGGCCAGTGTGGTGTCTTGTACTTGGTTTCATTGAGCAGGGGCATTCTAGCCTCCATCCAGTTATTTCTCAAGTTGTTTCTAAGTGGTATTGTTTAAAGTTAAGTGGTTGGAAATGATGCAATGTGGCTGTGAATAATGAATATGCAATGCACGTTATGGTCTACTGCCCTTTAGGAAACTGAAAGCCGGTTACATTCCTCCTCTCCCCATTCTTATGGGCATTGCTTGCACTCCTGCTGCCCTTCTACCCCACCATTCATCCTCTTTTACCAGTTGTGACTCCCTTTTCAGCTCCCTTCCATGCTGTTTTGAGGCACCTTTCTTCAGGGCTGTTGTGCCTTCTGCACCAACTTCCTTTCATGCTGTTTGAGTGGAGTAGCAGCCCCTGGCTGCAGCTGGGTTTGAAGGGCTCCTCTCCCCCTTGGCAGCAGCCTGGTTCAAGGCTGTTTTTTTCCTTGATTGCTGGAGTCGTAAAGCCAGCACTTGCATAGGTTGAGAGGGAGCAAAAGTGATATGCTTCAGTACCTGATAATGTTTTTGTTGTCTTTGATGCATTGACTTATTGCTCTTGCAAACTCCATAGGTGTAGAAACATCTTCACAAAAAAGAGATTCCATAACAACAACATCACATACCTTCCCTTTATTTATAAGATGGAAGTGCATAGCATCAGTGTCATCCTCATTGTACCAACTCGTAAGAACACCCAAGGATTTTGGTGTACCAAACTCAGAAATGCCTTTATTTCTTGAGATGATCAAGAGTGCTCTAGTACTTGCTGATACTTGTTTTGTTATTGACAACTGTTGATTCTCAAAATGCTTTGCTTCATTTGAAATGTCCTCTACTTCAATCCTAATAGCAAGCTCTTGGTTTATACTCTTTCCCATAGAAGATAGTCTAAATGAGGACTGCAATATCCTTTTGATCTCTTCTTTTTAGGTAAAGAAGATAGTTCCTCTTGTGAATTGTATTGTGGGCTAATTTGATGTGCACCACTCTTCTTGGGAGGAGGTGTTAGATCAGCCTCAACATAGCCTTGCTCTATTGCTGCCTCCTTTGTCCTTGAGATTTTCCTCTCCCAACAAGAGGTGACTCAATGTCCTTTGCCTTCTTTTTGGCCCTTCCCTTCATACCCTTTCCACCAATTGGTGAGTCAAACTCATCATGAGGCTACCTTCCTTGATAAGATTTTTGAGAATATGTACACTTTGTTGGAACTGGACTGACACCCCTTCATGCAACATTCTTGATTTGATGATCTAACTTCAAAGTTGGTGCCTCTATATTTTGTGTGGTCTTTTTCGCTGGCTGGTCGTGTATCAGCTGGCCTTCTGTTGGACTGAAGCAGGACTTTTCAGCCTGCTTTAGCTCCGTTTTCAGTGGGCCTGGTTGGAAGGCAGAAGCTTCTCCTTCGAGCTTCTTTTTATTCCTTTTCCCCTTCCCCTTTTTTTCTTCGTCAGCAGCTCGATGTATTTTGTTCTTGATTTTGGAGATCCTTTTCGTGGAGGTGACCTTTGGTCTGGCTAGACCCTTGACTCCCTCAACCGTCAAGATCCTACTTTCTCCGGAGGACAAACATTAGGTGCAGATTGCCGTCCAGTCTCTTCAGGACAAAACCTTGGTGGGCCGGATTGTCGGGCTTATGCCTACTAGGAGTCAGGTCCAGGATTAGATACAAGCAAGATTCGCGCTAGAGGGTGACAATATTCAGGAGGTTAGCGTCTACAGGAGGGGAGTCTTCGTTTCTCAGTTGAGCTTCCCCTATACCACCTAGGCTTTGGTGGAGAAGAGTCTTATCTTCTTTGGCCTGCACTTGGCTTGTTTCATTCCTTGGTAGCATGGGTTCATGGTCAACGACATGGATTAGACGCACTACGTGTTGCACAGTGACGCTCCGCTTCTCGGAGCTTCCAAAGGAGTGCCTGCTCCATCCTCCCATCCAAAAGGTGATGCCCCACTGACTTCGGCAGCTTCAATGTTGGCAGATCATGGGGTCCGGCATCTTAGGGTGATTGTTGAGTCCCCAGAGACTCTGTCAGAGGAGATCTTCCTTGAGACACTTGTTGGGTGAGTGCTCCAAAGAGGGTGGAGGTTCCAAGCCTTCTAGGTCATTGCTTTTGGTCTAGACAGATGGGCCATTTGGCGCGGGTCTATCTCGGGGAGGCAAGCCGGCAGGCACCCCATCTCCCCCCAGCCCCACCAGGGTTAGGAATGGGAGTTTCGTGAGGGTAGAGCTCAACATCCGTCAAAGCAGTAGCAAGAGTCCCAGACCTCTTGGTCCGAGGTGGCCTGGACCAGGGTGGAGAGAAAGGAGCTTGGTAAGAGGGTTGCAAAAACTCGCAGGTGGCAAGCTCGACGTAGAAAACACCCCCATCTTAGGGGAGCAGGCAGATGGATTCTCCTCAGGATGGCCTCAGACGGTTGAGGGGCAAGATTTTTTTCAATTTCCCAATACAGGAGAGTTTGTCGCTCCAAACCCACCCGCCCCCCTCCCTTCGCTTCCTTAATGTCCCCCCGCCACACCCCTCCCCCTCCCCCTCCGCTTGTTGGAAATAGAGGATAGAATGATTCATACCTCACTTCCTCTCTAGCTCATACAACACTCAGAAAATTGAAATAGAGCCTCCACAATCGTGGGCAACAAAAGCTCAAGAGTGAGCGTGTACAAACAGCCCGTGTGCTGTCAATGATGCTGATCCTCTTCCTCTCCCTGTGCACTTGCTTGTGTGCAAGGCTTAAGTGTAGGTGATGAGGAATGAGGGGGGAAGGGGGGGCTTTCTATAGGAGGGGCTAGGCCCCCTCATTTTGGCCGACCAGGAAGTTGGCTCCCTGCCCAAGGCACCGACCTGCCAGCCCACCAACCGACCTGATTGGTCGGCCTTTGCTGGCTGGTCAGGCCGGCCAGCCCTATTTAAAGGCCCATAAGCCTTGCTTATGGGCTGCTGTTGCAGCTGCCAACTCTGCCCTTGCGCAGGTCCAAGAGCACCTAGGATGTCGCGCCACCTTCATGCTGTAGTGCGGGTTCCCTGACAGGTCGGTCTTCTGCCTTTTCACCTCCCCTACCCCGTTCGGTCTCTTGCCCCCTTGTCCCCTCAAATTGAGGGCTCATAGGTGGGGCAGTGACCCTCTAACACCCCCTCTCAATGTCACAACTGTGGGCCGATCCCCATGCGTCGAATGAGGTGCTCCAACTGCTCCCTGGGAAGCGCCTTCGTCAAGACATCTGAGATGTTGTCGTTGGTTGGGCAGTATATCAACTCTATGACTTCTTCGTGGTGATCGCTATGCAACTCTGGTTGTTGCACATAACTGCAGTCGCATCTTCTTGGGCCACATCCATGTCCTCCAAGATCCACTTGAGCCACAATGCTTCACATGCCGTTGTACAGGCAGCCCTGTACTCCGTCTTTGTAGATGAAGGACGACAGTAGGTTGTTTCTTACTCAGCCATGGCACGGCTCCTGATGAGAGTAAGAAACAATATCCAGAGGTCGATCTCCGGGTATCAATGTCACCTGCCCAATCACTATCATAGAAACCTCCCAACTTGATGCCTCTGGTATGAGTGATGCCGTAGGTGCCGGTATCCTTCAAGTACCTTAGCACCTTCATACCTGCGTCCCAATGAGCCTTCTTGGGTGTGGCAGAGAACTGATAGAGCAATCCAACTGCGAAGGAAATGTCTGGTCGAGTATTGGTGAGGTAAAGCAAACTCCCCACCAAGCGTCGATATAGCGATGAGCTTCAGACTTGTTTCCATGGGAGTCACTGCAGCTTTGCAATTTTCCATCTGAAAGCGTTTGAGCAGTTCCTTGCAATACTTCTCTTGTGAAATAAAGATATTGCTCTTTCCGTGTTTCACCTCAATCCCAAGAAAGTAGTGAAGTATGCCTAAGTCAATCATCTCGAACTCCTCCATAAGAAGTCTCTTGACCTGAGCAATCTTCTTCGTATGATCCCCAGTAATGATGAGGTCACCCACATATAGAAGCAATACTAGCCGCAAATCCCCCTGTGTGTCGAGATAGAGATTTGCCTCTGATGGACTCCGTTGATGTAGGCCATCTTCTGGTGGTTCTAGTGATGCCCTATAGGCCATGGTATGTGCCTTGTAGGCATAAATGTAGGCACTTGTAGTGTTAGTGCCTTTTAGGCCACATAGGACACTTAGTCCTATGTGACACCTAGGACACTTAGTTCTAGGTCTAGGTACAAGTACCTTGTACTCCTATTTTTCCTTATCCTAGTTTTGACGGCTAAGACTCGTGCGACTCTTTGCTACCTGCACTCTCTCTCTCTTTCATTCGATCCTACAGTGGTATCAGAGCTAAGGTAGACTCGTCTCCTACTCATCGGATTTGTACGAGTCGTACCTCCGTACGTATCTGCGCCATCGTACGTTGGATCCCATACATAGTACATGTTACGTACATGCGTCGTACGTCCGTACTGCGCCGTATTGTGCTCCATTGCGCTGCACTTTTTGTACAGCCGTACGTTGTGTTCCGTACTTCGTCGTGCTGCATTCCGTACATGCATCGACGTACAGACGTACACTCAGCTCCGTACTTGAACCATAGTACATCTACGTACCTGCGTTTCGTACTTCGCCGTACTGCATTCCGTACATGCACCGTCGTACAAACGTACAATGTACTATGCATCCGTAAATTTCGTACACTGTACATGCATCCGTACATTGTATCAGATCCGTACGATTGTACGTACAACGTACACTGGAATTGCTCCGTACATCCGTACAACTACACCGTACATGTTCCGTACAAAACAGTTGTTCGTACAGCTCGTACTTGTCCCGAGAGTTCCGTACAGGTTTGGCACGTGTGAAGTCTTTTGCAGGACATTGGCAAATTTGGGGCTTTCAATACCTTTCATCTCCTCTAGTTGCAACTTCTTGCAAGAACACTAGAGATTCGGGATTCGGTCTGCAATTTTTTTTTGATTGCAGTACATTGAGTCACATTTGCAGGACATTGAGCCAGATTTTCAGACATTGAGTCACTTCTGTAGGACATTGAGTCAGATTTGCATACATTGGGTCACATTTGCAAAAATTTCAGCAAAATTTGGGGCTTTTCTGCATTTGCCCTCTTTTTGGCCTATTTGCCCTCAATAAATTTGGGGATTTTGCCAGATTTGCTATTTTTTGCAGTGAACATTGCCTGTCACAGTCGCATTTGGGTCAGATCTGCATTTGCCCTTTGATTTGGGTCTGAAATTTGCAGATATTTGCTGTCACTTTTGGACAGCCAGCTTTTTGCAGTGATAGCCTTGAGGCTTTTGGGTTTTCAAGTCTTTTTCAGGGTATCACATTTGCTATGGTTGGGAACAATCAAGATTTATTTGGAGTTCTTTGTGAAGATGATAAGTTGGATGGCACCAACTATCCGATGTGGTCTTATCTCATGAAACATATTCTTGTTGCAAAGCATTTGTGGAATATTGTTTCTGGGGCCTGATTTGAGGCCAGCCAATGCTACAGTGGTTGCCTCCACTGCTGGTCCTTCTGTAGGGGGTACTCCTCCTGATGCCTCTTCCTCTAGCACTCCTGCTGCTGCTCTTCCAACTCAAGAACAGTAAAGATGGGATGCAAGAGATGCAAATGCACATTCATGCATTGCTTTATCATGCAAGAGAATCATTATTCCACACATCCGGTCTTGCAGGAGAGCAAAGGATGCTTGGGATAAATTGGCTTCTCTCTATTAGATTCGCAATGAAGCTCGTGTTGCATATTTGAGAAGGCAATTTAGGAAGTCAGTGTGAATGAAGGTGAGTCAATGGATGCATACTTGACAAAGGTCAAGGACCTCATGGAACAGTTTGCCAACATTGATGAGGTGGTGCCAAATTCATAGCTTGTTAGTACCACATTGAATGGACTGCCAGATACATATCAAGGGTTTGCTACAACCCTTCGATTAGTGGCCATGGGTAATCCAGACCACTATTCTTTTGATCAGCTAGTTACTTTGCTTTTGCAGGAAGAGCAAAGTAGAGCTAATAGACAAGCCATTATTCCTGATCATGCATTTGCTTCGCAGCAGACAGGAAGAGGCAAGGCTTCCAAGCCTATGGGCAAGCCAAAATCTGCGCATAGCAGCTGCAATTCCTCCCATGCATCTAAAAATACAGCAGATAAGGCAAAGACGAAAATATGCAACTATTGTCGCAAGCTTGGACATGACATTTCAGAATGGAGGAAGCGCATTGCTTCAGAGAAAAAGAAAGTAGGATTGACAGTCAATGCCTCTCATGCTATTGAATCCCATGAGCCAGAAGATGCTTCACATGCACATGCTCTTCAGGATGATTGGGCATGAGCTGTCCATTGCTCATTTGATCCCTCCAAAGCTGATGCATTCTTTACTGCTAATGATGCTCAGTCGTGGTACTTTGATAGTGGTGCTTCCAAGCATGTCACATCTTGTATACAGTTGTTTCATTCTTTAGCTGATGCATCTCGAGGGGGGACTGTTACATGTGCTAATAATGCTTCATATGCTATAAAAGGAGTTGGAGATGTGCAGCTCACATGCATTTCAAGCCATCCTGTCACTCTGACAAATGTTCTTTTTGTGCCTGGCATTGAAGTCAACTTGATTTCAATTTCAGCAATTGCTACTTCAGGTTTCAGAGTGATTTTTGATGGCTACAGATGTCTAGTTTATGATCTTCGTGATGACAATGCCATAGTTCTCACTGGCACTTTGCAAAAAGGGCTTTATCACCTTGATCATCATTCAGCTGCACTTTCTATTGAAACATTGGCTATTTCAGATTCACAGCTTGCTGAAAGTCATCTTTGGCATGAGAGAATGGGCCATCTCAATTATAGAGCTCTTGCAAAGCTACATTCACAGCAGATGGCAAATGATGTACCTCAGACTCACACAGTTTTCAAACATGTGTGTGAGGGTTGTCTTTTGGGTAAGATGCATCGATTTCCTTTTCAAAAGAATTGTCCAAAACTCTCACAAAGGAAATTGCAAATAGTATACAGTGATGTCTGTGGCCCAATGAGGACAAATGCCATTGGGGGGTATAAGTATTTCATGACTCTCATTGATGATTTCACAAGATATTGCTGGGTATATCCTTTAAAGGCCAAATCTGAAGTTTTCTTATGCTTTCAGAGATGGCTGAGTATGGTTGAGAATGAATCAGGATGCAAGCTTGTCACCCTCAACACAGATAGGGGGGGAGAGTATATGTCAAAGGAGTTTGATGCATTTCTGTCTTCACGGGGCATTATTCACTCATGCACTACTCCTTACACTCCTCAGCAGAATCCTGTTTCTGAAAGGAAAAACAGGTCCACAATGGAGATGGCCAGATGCATGCTTAAGGCCAAGTCTTTGCCCAATAAATTTTGGCTTGATGTAGTAATGTGTGCCAACTATGTGTTGAATAGATCACCTACACAGGCATTGAAGACTATTACACCTTATGAAGCATGGAAAGGCGGGAAGCCTTCACTTTCACACATGAGAGTTTTTGGGTCTCTTGCATATGTTCATGTACCATCTCAGCTGAGACATAAGCTTGATGACAAGGCAATCAAATGCATATTTATTGGTTACAGCTAGGAAAGGAGAGGGTATCGGTTATATCAACCAAATACTGGGAAGATTATTGTCAGTAGAGATGTGATCTTTGATAACATTCAGCTTCTCCTCTTGTGGACTGCAAAGCAAAGCCAGATGTTGACATGTTTGATGCCTTTGAATCTTGGTTACCTCTGCCATCATCAGAAGAGGATTTTGACCAGCAACATGAGCCTCCTGCAGGCCCTCCACTAAGCAATAATCAGCCACAACCTCATGCTGATTTGCAGGTTTCTCTTCCGGCACAAAATGATCCCACTACTCATGATGCAGTCATTGAAGAAAGAGCTGTCAATAGACAGCAAAGGCAAGTTCCCAGGTGGCTTCTTGATACATTGAGGGACAGCAAACAAGATCAGCGTTTTGCTGCCCGGACAAGATCAGGGAACAGACAGCATGGTCACTTTCTTGAGTTTGCACTCCTTGCTACAGCTTGCAATGAAGAGCCTCTGTGCCATAAAGATGCTTTTGACAGCAAAGAGTGGATGGATGCAATGAGAGCTGAGTTACAATCTATTGCAAAAAATGACACATGGGAATTAGTATATCTCCCTTCCGGCAAGCATGCCATTGGAACGCGGTGGGTCTACAAATTAAAAAGGAAATCTGATGGCAGCATAGATCGATACAAAGCCCGTCTTGTTGCAAAAGGGTATGCCCAACAACAAGGCATTGACTTTGAGGAGACATTTGCTCCCACATCCAGGATTACTACCATTAGATGTGTCATTGCCATTGCAGCCCATCATCATTGGCAAGTGCACCAACTTGACATCAAGACTGCTTTTATTCATGGGGATCTGCAGGAAGAAGTCTATGTCACACAACCTCCTGGCTTTGAGGTTGTTAATTCTGAAAATAAGGTATGCCGGCTTAGAATTTGAAGCAGGCACCTAGGGCATGGTATGCCGAAATTCATGCACACTTACTATCCCTTGGTTTTCAGAATAGTCCCACAGAACCCACTCTTTATGTCCGTGGGAGTGGATCTGATTTTTTTGTGTTGATTTTATATGTGGATGATATGCTCATCATGGGCCTAGATACTCAGCAATTTGCAGCTTTCAAGGCTGATTTGCAGCAGATTTTCGATATGTCAGACATGGGACGGCTCCATTATTATTTGGGCATTCAGTTTGCTCATGTTGAGGGGGGTATCATGATGTCTCAGTCCAAGTATATTGGACAGCTCCTTGATCGTTTTCAGTTTGAGGATTGCAAGCTTCAAATTCTCAGCTCATGATGGGAGCCCACCATGTGATATCACTCTTAGATCCATGCACATGCCCGGTTCACAGCATTGGCAGGCAGTGAAGAGAGTCTTCAGATATCTCAGAGGCACTCAGGATTTAGCCCTCTTCTATGGTGATCATGGTTCACTTACCATGCATGCTTACACGGATAGTGACTGGGCAGGATGTTCCGACACCAGAGTGTCACATACTGGCAATTGTTTTTTTCTTTGCAATTCATGTATCTCTTGGCTCAGCAAGAAGCAACAAACAGTTGCCACGTCTAGCTGTGAGGCTGAGTACAGGGCAGCTTTCACCGCTACAGTAGAGTGTGTTTGGCTTCGACAGTTACGTACAGATCTTGGTATTTGCTAGACATCCTCCACTATTGTCTACACTGACAGCCAGAGTGCTTTGGCCATTGCGCGTAACCCAGTGTTTCATGCGCGTACCAAGCATATTGAAGTTCACTATCATTATGTTCGGGAGCGGTTGTCAGCAGGAGACATAGAGTTGTCCTATCTTCCCACAGAGGACAACATAGCAGATATGTTTACAAAGGCACTTCCTCGTCCCAAGTTCGAAGTCTTCCGACATGCTTTACACTTGGTTCCCTTTGTTACATGATCTGACACCCCATGTACATTCATAGGTGGCTATATCCTTTTTGATGAACATGTGCCAGCAAGACCAGAAAATACCACGTATTCTGAGACGTTTCCAGAGTACTTCAGCCCATCCCATGGAGGGGGGTTTGTAGGCCATCTTCTGGTGGTTCTAGTGATGCCCTATAGGCCATGGTATGTGCCTTGTAGGCATAAATGTAGGCACTTGTAGTGATAGTGCCTTTTAGGCCACATAGGACACTTAGTCCTATGTGACACCTAGGACACTTAGTCTTAGGTCTAGGTATAAGTACCTTGTACTCCTATTTTTCATTATCCTAGTTTTGACGGCTAAGACTCGTGCGACTCTTTGCTACTTGCACTCTCTCTCTCTCTTTCATTCGATCCTACAGTTGAAGCCCTATCTTCTGAAAGAAAACATCTATCCGCTGGTACCAAGCTCTGGGGGCCTGTTTCAGCCCCTATAAGGCCTTCTTCAGCTTGCAGAATTTTGATGGGGATCCTAGAATCTGAAATCTTGGTGGCTGTGCCACATATACCTCCTCCTCCAGGCTACCATTCAAAAATGCAGACTTGATGTCCATCTGAAAAATAGGGCAACTGTGATGAGCAGCCAAGGCAATGACTGTCTGAATAGTCACCATCCTAGCTGTGGGGCAAAGGTCTCGTCGAAGTCAAGTCCTTCTGACTGTGCATAGCCTTTCACCACCAATCTTGCTTTGTACTTGTCCAAGCTCCCATTTGACTTGAACTTAAGCTTGTACACCCATTTAGTCCCGATGATTTTCTGCTTGGTTGGTTTGGGCACTAAATCCCAGGTGTCATTTTTCAACTTCATGGCTTCCTGCCATTCTGGTATATCCTTCGCTTCCTGGAAGGAACGGGGCTTCGCAAGTTGAGCTACCAAAGCGAAGTTCACGGAGGGAGTCTTCATGTTTCTTTGAGACCGCCACACTCCGGAACTGCTCTCGGGTATGTCTGTGACCCGTGAGTTTGCTAACGTCTTTAAATACCACTGAGGTAGCTTCTTCTCAGATGGAGGTACTTTTGATGAAGTTGACTTGGGAGCTGGCTCTGGAATGGCATGCTCCTCCTCCTCGGGGTCTTTAGTTGGCTCCACCTCGCGGATGGTGACTTTGTGTGGGGGTAACGCTAGAAGTTCTGAAACCTCCTCGGCAGGTTGTGGCTTGGTCTCTTTAAAGATCACATCCCTGCTGATAAGGATCTTCTTTTTGTCTAGGTCGAATAGGCAGTAGGCCTTGGACTCCTTGCTATATCCCACTTCTTGGCCCGTGATGAGGCCTCCTGTGGGAACTTGTCCTTGTGTTGCTTGCCTTCCATGCAAGCCCTGCAGACACGATCATTGCCTGCAATCGGTGCAAGTCCATCCACCATCTTTGTCTTTTGCATCCCGGAGAGAGTGCGATAGTTGACGTGACCGAACCGCTTGTGCCATAATCTGGATTTTCCATGGTCCCCGTGCACCAACAGAGGGTTGAGCTGATATAGCCCATGCTTCTCAACACTTTGAGCCACCACCTGTCCGTTTGCCTTGGATGTGACAGTGACCTTGCCGTTGTCGAATAATACCAACATATTGTGCTTGTCCATTTGACTGACAGACAATAGGTTCTTGCACAAATTCGGTACATACAGTACACCGGAAATCAGCTCCTCGTTTCTTGCAGTCGTAATGAACGGAATCCTACCGACACCCTTCACAGGGCATGATTGGTTATCCCCAACAGTGACCTTGCAATTGGGATGCGTACCTTCCATGGTTTTGAACCATTCCTTCTTGTTGGACATGTGCTTTGAAGCTCCACTGTCCACATACCAACCTTCCTCTCCCTCACTGATTGCATAAGCAGTACTCACTGACTACATAAGCAGTACTCAGTGATGATGAAGAGTGCGCCGGTCGTAACGTCTGCCGATTCGGTCTTTGGCTCCTCCTTGGTCTTGGACTTCTTCTTCTTTAGGTCCACCTTCTTGCGGCACTCTTTAGCGGAATGACCAAGCTTCTCACAGTAGAAGCACTTCATCTGCCTCTTTTTTTCTGCATCCTCGGTCTTGTTTTTGTTCTTGGAGTCTTTGAACTTACCCTTGCCGGGCTTGTCCCTCGCCACGAGAGCCTTCTTGTCTGATTGCATAAACAGCTTTTCTCGAGCCTCTTCCTGCAATGTAAAGGCCCAAGCTCCTCGAAGGTGAGAGGCTTGGTCCTCTGCCCTGCAGTGACCGTAGTCACGAAACTATTAAAGCTTCTAGGTAGCTTGTGTAAGGTCAACAGTGCCTGTTGACTTGACTCTACCTTCTGACCAACTGCCGCGAGCTGGTCCCTCACCATCTTGACTTTTGTCAGATGGTCATGAACATTGTCTCCCTCATTCATGTCCAGGTTATATAGTTGGTGTTGGAGCATCAAAATCCGAGATGTATTGTCCGTTTCATACAAATCTTTCAGGATAGCCCATGCCTCTACAGACGTCTCGGCTACCTAGATGTGCAGAAGAACAAAGTCCGCCGTGGTCCCAATGATTAATGCTAGGGAGTGGGCATCTCTCTCTTCCCAATTCTCAAGCCCTTCACCATCCATTGGAATGAGAATCTTCCCCTTGTCCAACAAGTCTTCCAATTTTGCCTCCACGCCCGTCGTTAGCTTCCACAACTTCCGGGCCTTCATTTTCCAGATCGGGTAGTTTGACCCGTCTAGCTTCCGTGACTCTCCGAAGTTCGGGATTGTAAATGAGAGGAATCTGGAGGAGGAGGAAGGAAGAGAAGGGGATGAAGAGGCAACAGTAGAATCTTTGTCCTCCATCCTTGCTGTAATAAAGAACAGTAAACTGAATATATACAGCAAACCTGAGTGTCGATTGGAGTCACCTTCTAGCAGAGGTACTCCACTCTAGAACCTAGCTTTGATACCATGTTGGACATAGAGGATAGAATCACTCACACCTCACTTCCTCTCTAGCTCATACAACACTTAGAAAACTAAAAGAGAGATAGGACAACACTCAGATATCTTCCTCCACAATCGTGGGCAACAAAAGCTCAAGAGTGAGCATGTACAAACAGCCCGTGTGCTGTCAATGATGCTGAGCCTTTTCCTCTCCCTCTCCCTGTGCGCTTGCCTGTGTGCAAGGCTGTAAGTGCAGGTGATGAGGAATGAGAGGGGAAGGGGGGGCTTTTTATAGGAGGGGCTAGGCCCCCTCATTTTGGCCGACAAGGGAGTCGGCTCCCTGCCCAAGGCACCGACCTGCCAGCCCACCAACCGACCTGATTGGTTGGCCTTTGCTGGCTGGTCAGGCCGGCTTAGGCCAGCCCTATTTAAGGGTCCATAAGCCTTGCTTATGGGCTGCTGTTGCAGCTGCCAACTCTGCCCGTGCGCAGGTCCAGGAGAGCCTAGGATGTCGCGCCACCTTCACGCTGCAGCGCGGGTTCCCTGACAGGTAGGTCTTCTGCCTTTTCACCTCCCCTACCCCCTATGGTCTCCTGCCCCCTTGTCCCCTCAAATCGGGGGCTCACAGGTGGGGCAGTGACCTTCTAACACCGCCTTCCCCCGCTTCCTCGCCTCTTGCCGCTCCTCCCGCTGGGGTCACTCTTACCAGTCCTCCACTCACCCCTTCTCCACTTCCCCCCCTACTGTAGCGGTCCCTCTAGTTTCCTCCTTCCCCCCTCTCCTCTTGAAGTCCCAACCTTCTCCTGTGCCTCAGCCTTTGGCAAAGGGTAAGGCTGCGACTTCTTCTTCTTAGTCTTTTGCTTTTTCCTCTTAGTCTCATTCCCGGTGTAGGACACAATTTCTATGGAGCGGTTTGAGGTAGATGGTGCCTTTTCTCAATTTATAGTTTGAGGCCTCGTCCAGGACAGTCCTTTTAGCGAGTTTTGGAGGCTTGGACCGTGGAACTACCTCGACGCCCCGAATGATTATCCCGTCGCCTTGGAGGTGACGGTTTTGATCCTGCTGCCTTGATCCATTGGAGTAGTTGATCTCGTTCTTTCTGGGGTTTCAACTTAGCCTCCACAGGAGAGGAGAAGTAGGATTTTATGCTTCTTGATCTCATGATGAGGTACCGGATGCTTTACATGATGGAGGAGTGGCTTGGACCTTAGGGGAGGGAGTAGTGGATTTTCCACGGGGACACGACTATCTTTCAATTTGTTTCTTGGCAGCAGACAGACATGAATTGGGCCTAGTAGTATCTGTGCTCCCATGTAGGGCAAGAGAATCAACTCAAGCAAGCTACACACCCGATGCTTATAGTAGTGTGCTAGCCTGCTTGGGGTAGAGAGGTCTCCTTTATGTTGCAGTGGGCCTTGAAGGTGGGCATCAAGCATGTCATGCCTTTGATGCGCTATTGCATAGACATCGACTATTCCCTTTCCAACCCCTCGGCAAAGTCGCAAACATTAGAGGTTCTTGTTCAAGCTTCCACCCACGAGGTCCTTATTCTCCACCCCCTTGCTCCCTATGAGTTGGAACATGCACAGGCTTTATGATCGTGCGCGACATCAGCCACCAACAGATGACACTTTGCCAGGGGTTGCAAAGGGCTATGGTAGAATGGGCAGTCGATTTTCTCTTGATTTAGGACCTCCAGCAGATATCATACGCTGACACTGTCTTCTCCCAGGGACATGCCTGGACGTTTGATCCCTTGCAGTAAGCAAGAGTGGAGGCGTTTGCATTCCTATTCCCAAGGCCTTGGCCCCCAATGTGTTTGATTGGGGTGATCTTATCATAGGGCGGGCCATAAAGATTGGTTTACGGATGGGTGACTCTAGGATCGGGATCTTGAACGTCTTTGCTTGCAGACAATAGCACCTTGCTTTCTAGAGGCGGCTTACTAAGAGCCTCCTAGACATTGACTCTTGGGTTGTTTGGAGGCGACTTCAACATACCCAGGGTGGAGCCTCCTTACGGATGCCTGTAGCAGAGAGGAGCACGTGGGAGTAGTTGATCTTCCTGATCAGTGGTTGTTGTGCAGAGAGGTAGAGTTCTCTAGATGCTTTAATAGCTTTCGCTTCTTCTTCAATCAGCGGAGGCATGACGGCTTGCTTGATCTTCTTGATAGGTTCTATGTGGGTAAAGAAGAGTGGAACTTACTAGTGCCTTCGTTCCGTTGATAAGGAAAAAAAAGGAAAGACAACCAGGAATTATGTACTTCACCACGTCAAATAGCTGACACTTCATAGGGATCAACTGCAATGTGGGCTCGTAGATGATGAGCTTATGAACCAGGTTCCAGAGCAGGTATCCAGAGTACACAAATAACAAGTCAATCTCCCACACAATCTGACTAGAACACACACAGGAACACACAAACTCTTTGAAAGAGGGGAAAGAAGGCTTTGACTTGTTGTAGCTCTGTGTCAACCAAGAGTTGTTCATACACACAGTCGTTCCTTGTAGGACAGATCAACCACACATGATGTATCTACAACACCTCCTTCTAGCAGCTTGTATAAGTAAAACAGCTCGTACTTATGCTTCTAGTACAGAATCCTCATGCACAAAGAACCCCCAAGAATGCTAATCCATCGAGTCATCCCCTCCACCTATAGATTCATGAAACCTCAACGATCAAAGTCCTTGATCCCTATCATGACTTCCATTCAGTCACTATTGCATGTGCACACAAGCTGTACCTCATACTCAGAATTGTAAGCAGCCACATCATGAGTGCTTCCAGCAGCGACAACTCCCAATCTGTCTTCTGTTCCAGCTAAGCTCCCCCACGCAGCCTGCACACTTGTGCGTGATTAAAGGTAACAAACCCACAGCCCAAAAAAATAAGCGACTCGTACTTCATGTCGATCAGTCCGTTAGCTCTCCGCTCAGCTAATCGTCAGCCTGTCTCTTCTCTTCCATACTACAGCTCTCCGCTCAGCTAACAGCCCATCAGCCCTGTGCTTTTTTTTTTCAGATCATCACATCGCATTGACAGCCCTACACAGCCCAATCGCTCTCTCAGATCATCACAGTCCTCTACACCCTGACGCAGTGCTCTTGTACAACAATTTGGAGCCCGTGAACCATCCGTTCATCGACCAGCAGATCCTCTCCTCTCTCCTTCGCTTTTTTCCCCCCAACCTCATCTCTTCCGCTCATCCACATTTTTCAGAACTCTCTGGTAGTCGCCATCCCACATATCAGCCCACTCGTCAGCCAGAGCATCCCAATCCTTAATCACGTAGCCACCTTGCATGCATACATTCCCTTCTAGATTTTCCAGCCATGTCATCACGTAGAATTTACCACTCTTCCATTTAAAAAATGCAAATATCCCCCAAGGCACATTGAATGCACATTTTGGACCTTTGGTCACACAATTCCCACACACATTAGCATGCACATTAAGACTTGCATTCACCCCCGTACACCGACATGAAAAGCCCCTTGACATGGACACTAGAACATATCAAATTCCTGTAACATGCAAGACCACATTGACTCAGGAAAAAAAAAAAAAAAACTCTTCATGACTTGATTTTACATGACCTAAAAAACATTTTCACATGACCA